>NC_081165.1:9892191-10199691 GCF_012432095.1 Onychostoma macrolepis | reverse complement strand
AAAAAAAAAAATAAATAAAAAAAAAGGTAATATATACACACATATATATATATATATATATAAAATGGTCAAGAGCTAAAACGTTAATGATATTAAAAAAAAAAAAAAAAAAAAAAAAAAGTAATATATACACATATATATATATTATATCCATTTTATGCAAAGAAGTCATTGCCAGCTGGCCAGTGACGTACACAGGAGACCCGCCTCACGTCAAAACCTGAAAACCTCTCTTTCCCGGCTCATTTCAAACTCCATCTCCTCAAGCAGAACGCAAAATCTTAATTTAAGGCTTTATGCCCGTTTTATTATAGACTACGTATGATTAAATGGGGTTAAACTGGATGTAATGATCAGCAGCTGGCTAAATTAGCCAGGCTAGTTTCCAACGTCACTCATGGGGTCATAACTAGCAATATGACGTGAAAACGCAAAAAACCCTTCATCGTCATTTACGGTATATTAAGAGCTATAACCCAAACTGAAAATAAAAACGGAAAAAGAAAAAAAAAATTGATACATAAAGGCCTTATAGACGCCGGGAGTAGATTAGCTGCAGCGACAGACAGTCGGATGTAACGTTACCTTGGTCCGGATCAGGTTCGGGTCCCAGCGCGGTCTGAGCTCTTTGATCAGCTTCATCGCACCCTCCGTCACATTGTGCTCATCCACGAATATCGGGAATTTTCTGATCGCCGGTGACCCCACCGGCACGTGGATCTCCGTCTCCATCATATGATTTATTTGTCTAATGCCCGACATTAAAGTGTCTGAATCTATAAGTATTCACTATGTATATTACGTATTCTGGGGCTCTGAAGGTTTTTATTTGAATATGCACTGAAGGTCCGGTCCGGTTTGGTATGTGCAGAGAAAAGAGGAGCGGTTCATATGCCGGTACCGTCGGTTTCTGTCATCACGGCAGGAAAAAACGGCGCTTCTTCCTCCTACAGGCTCCGCCCACAAGAAATCATCCGATGACTGAGGCCTAGCTCATGAATATTAATGAGGTCAGGATGACGAGGCTTCTTCTACGGCGAAGGATTGGCTTATTAATATTTATTAGGTCAAGTGACGTTGTCGTTGTAGTCATCCAGTGTGAGGACTTCGCTCAAGAATATTAAGGAATAAGCCTTCGACATAGTAAGTTTCGTGAAAGACCTTGCTCATTGTTTAGTATTCTTTCCCTAATTTTTTTTTTTCATTCTAATCATTTTATGTGCCTTTAGTATTACTGAGGAAGAATATAATATAAAAATTCTGAAGTCAAAGATGTAATGTAAACAATCTGAATATTTAGCCAAATCGAATGACACGCGTAAAGAAGGGCGTTGTCAAAACAAATCTCAGGTTTACTGTAAATATATGTGTCATTACTGTATGTACAGCTATGAATCAGATGGACATTTTCATGCCACTAGAAGTCTCTCTGCTCATTCGGTTTATTACATGAGCTAAAGTGCCCTCTGGTGGCAAAGACTCCCTACAAGCTACAGATCTTACATTACAATGCAAAGAACGTGGATAATGATGTGAAATATGTGTAAATAGTTTGTGAATAGTATAAATAATGTAATATAATATAATACTATTAGCCTATTAATACTGGTGCATTTTTTATTTTTAATATTTAGAGATACTACCCTAATTTATTTTTATATTTTCCATTTTAATGTTAATTTTAGATTAGGTTTTTAGTCATTTTGCATTGTGTTTTTGGCACTCTCTCTCTCCCTCTCTGTCTTTATGGTTATAGCCTAGTTTCATATAATAACCCTGGTCGATGGCAACATTCAGCCAGTAGATGTCCCACACTAGCCAACTTCAAAGAGTGAGTGCACCTTATGTCACATTGGCATACTGAGTATAGCATACTCATAGTGTGCAGTGTACACCATATAGTACTGTACAGTATGTTGCCTACAATCTTTTTCTTTTTTTAAAACTAACTTTTTTAACAGCATGTAAAATAGTATGCAGTATGCAACACTAAGCATTAAACCTTAACTTTTAGCACCACTTGACTGATTCAATTAGTTTTTAAAATTTTAAATGCTTTGTAGTAATCTAAAACAATTCCCATTAGGTAACTTTATGCATGTAATTGTTAATACATTGTTACTTATTACAAGAAGAAAAAAAAATCATAATGTGTTCTCACTTGTCACAACTGCTCTGTGGGTCTGAGAAATCTTCCACATCACTATTAATTTAACAGGAAACAATCCCTCTCAGGCATATTATAGGTTTTGTGTTTCACGAAGCATAAATGAGTGGGCCACTGCACACACTGATGTCATGCTTTCACACTTGCAGATACATGTCTTCATCAAGTGTTTCCTCTTTAGTCAGGGATTCTCAATTGTTCTTGAGGACAGGAATGTAGTGTGATTTTTCTTAGGGGGGTTGGTCTCTTGACAATGTATCCTGGAAACTTGTTTCTGCAGAAGCACTGCTAGAACAGTTCATGCAATACCAATAAGAGTTAAGGAAATATTTGCCCTCCAACTGAACAGACGATGAATTACCTGTTCGCTTAAAAAGAAACTCGACTATACAGGGTAATAGTCAATTTCTTTCTGGATGACCCAAAGATCTCCACAAGTTCATGTTGACTCTTCCTGTGCAGTAAAGTTGGTCCAGGCTTTGTTTTTTCATGCACAAATGTGCAGATATATGCACTTTACATTTACATGTATTCTTTCTATGTTGACAAACACACTGATAGACACACAAATCTACTCTGTGAATTATTACCTGCACATTAACCAAATACAGATGCTGGGTAATTTAACAAAAAGGAGACAGATGGGTTTCCAAAGTATTCATGACTGGCTCTTTTCACCCCACAAGACAGCCGTAAAACTGACAATTCAAAAGTCACTTTCTTTACAGATGCACTTTTGCTTCACAAAGAACCCTTAACAGCTCACATCCTTAACTTAAGATACATGCATGTAATGTTTTACAGATTAATCATTTACATAAAAATGTGTATAAATACTATTATTATTTTTTTTTCAAAAACTAAAGCTATTAAAATGGTGTTGTTGTTGTTTTTTTTCAATACAAATAAATAAATCTGAATTAAATATAACTACTGCATGACAAACTTAAATAAATAAATAAATAGAAATTTTGCCTTGGTATATAATGGAAATAAAATACGTTTAAGTTTACTAGAACTAAATCAATGGGTTAGAAAGCAAAGCTAAATAGAAATATTAAATTATTAAATATTAATATGAAAACTGAAAATAGGAAATTACTCAAATTTAAAACTGAAATCAATATAACGAAAAAATTAAACAGAAATATAAAAATATAATGAGAAATGTACATAAAAAATTTACTAAAACTTAAACTAAAATGAAAAATAAAACTGAAATCTACATAAAGCAAAGCTAAATAGGAATAAAAAACTCTTAATAATGAGAAAAGAACATAACAAAATTACTAATACTTAAACTAAAATTAAAGTGAAAACTGAAAAATAAGAAATTACTGAAATCATAAAGCAAAGCTAAAGAGAAATATTTTAAAAACTAAAACTAATAAAATAGACAAAAGCACATAACAAAATTACTAAAACTTAAACTAAAATTAAAGCTAATTCAAAACATTAATATAATAAATAAATTACAATATAATAAAATCAAATATTTGATAAAATAATAATAAAATAACACCACATTTCTTGTTTGTTGCATTTATTTGGATACAAAATAAACTAATTCAAGGTCCTTTAGGATATTTTCAGCCACAAAGAAAGTTTCATTTTAACACTGCTATCATCTTGTAGCCATGCACCATTCCTGCATCTGAAACAGTAGGAATGGTGGTTTAATTCCAATGGAATGCATGAACTTATTAATATGTTCACCTTAAATGTACTGTAGATTGCTTTTTAAAAGTGTCTGCCAAATGGATAAATGTAAAGGTCTATTATTCACACAAGTTATCCCAGATTATTTCACTAAAGCTCAGCTGGTTCGCTAAGAAGTGACAGAAGTGACATCATTAAAGCCCCATTTAGTCTGTGGACGGTGGATGTGAAAGGTTTTATGTCTTCCTTTAGTGTCTCGTCCTCCCTGATGATTTTAACCAGCTCTGGTGAGTGTCGGGCCACACACATCCCGCTTTAAACAGCCCTCCGGGTCTCTTGTAAATCCAGCAGAGCTGCTGCGGCTTCAGTCTCCTGCAGGTCTTTACAGCAGGAACAATACCTGAGTTAAAGGCTGGGGAATTTACTGTTCCGGCTACAGATATTTTTGCGTGTGGCATCTGTTGTCTGTAAAGCTAAAGGTATAGACAATTGCATTGAAGGGTGTTACAGAGAGTTCATTTGGAAGGAAAAAAGGAGAGGCTCACTAAACAGGTGGTGGAAACACATGAATTATGAAAGAAAGAAAAGAGCTTCAATAGATTGTTTGCTCAAAGTTTTCAGCCTTCATTCAGAGTAAAGTCACAATGTAAATGCATGGAATGAATTCTATAATAGCACAACAACAAATAGGGACAGAAACTGCAGGGTGCTGGACTGGATGTGCTTATGAAAGTAAATTAAAAGTTTCTTAAGGTTCACAGCACAAACAGTAAGAAACTGTGCATGTAGAGTGTACAATATTTATATGGAAAAAGAGAGTTTTTTTTTTTTCAGATGTGAACATTGTTTTTATATATAGAAATAAAATAAAAGCTGGGTAGTAACTGATTACACGTAATCTGGATTACCTAATCAGATTAAAAAAATTAAGTACTTGTAATTAGATTAAATTACATTTTAAAATACTCTACAGTTACTTTTTATTGATTACCTGATTACATATATTTGCACAATAGCAATAAATTATTAATCATTTACTAATTCTTTTTCATCTTTTACATTTTACTTTCTAAAATGCATACATGACATGCAGGAAAACAAATTATTTCATTTTTAGTATGTGTTTTATTTTGATTGATGTTATTCTAATGTTACATTTTTATGACTTAAATATTAGCTTTTCATTAAACTCACAAACACACTGCAGTTCTTCATGAACCCAGTTTGAGAAACCTTGACATAATGTAATGCTTAATTCACTTTATGTTATTAATAACAACAAATGGATTATATTTTCTTTGCATATTAATATCAATATGGTACAATATTATCCTATTTAAATCAATGTGATAAACGAGTTACGTTAAAAGTAATCAAAAAGTAGTCTGATTATATTATCTACAATGTGTAATGTAATTGATTACATTACTAACTACAATTCAATTTTACGAACTACAATTCAATTTTTGCAATTTAATATATATATACAGTATATTTGTACACTCTACATGCACATTTGCAGTTTCTTATATATATATATATATATATATGTGTGTAAGAGAGATAATTAATTCTAATTATAACAATCATCATTACAGTAAATTGCTGTGGTTAAAAGTACATGTTAAATTTATGAATGTAACTTGGTGTATATGTCAAAAACATTTTGATGGAAATTGTCACAAAAATGTCACAACTTACAAAGAATTTATGCAAAGATTTTTCTTTTGATTTGGGGGTGAAATATGAACCTGATATGTTTTTGCCAGGCAATATTCATCCATATTATGGCTTTGATGTCTTATACAACTAGCACACCATAATCTCCAAAAATTCCAATGAGGTTCAGAAACTGAAGTCCATCTTTATTGCAGAAGTAAAACTGTGTACCCCAACAAAGTTTGTACAATTGTGGAACACAAACATGAATTAAGTGTCTTTTATAGGCTGTTGTAAACATTGGTAAGATAAGGAACTGTGTGGACAACTGTAGGAATTTCAGTCCTTCTAGAGAAATCAATGAGACATCGCAGTGGAATGCCTGCACATGTGTGTAAGAGCACTTCTGACAGCAAAAACGTCTAGATCCGAGACAAATGAACAAATGTGATCAAATGTCACACAACTGATATGAAGACCGTCTCATTTGCAGTGAAGATGAGATCTCTTGGAAATAGTTTCTCCTAGACAGCGATGAGATTAAAGTGCTTCTGCAATTTGAGTCTCGTGGATCTCATCTAGACTTTCAGAAGACATCTCAACAGAGTCTGAGACCTTGACATCCTTAAGATGAGGTGGGATATTTTCTCTGAGACCAGATCTAGGTCAAGGAAGGGTGTGATAAAGGTGTTGTGCATGAGCGCTGGTGTTTGTCTATACCTGCTCATGGCATGCATTGAGTTTGACTCACAGAAGCACATATGGACTGAACAAAAGCTAACATCCCAAGAGAAATGACCTTCCAGAAACATGGTCTGTATCTTCTCCCCGTGGCCCTTTGACCCCTGACACCCCTGCTCTTATTACGGCAATGCCGTGGGCTCCAAGACCTTTCAGTTTCAAATAAGCTCCTTTCAAGCAAAGTAAACAAGCTTTTGAAGAGCAGCTGCAGGTTTTGGATGTGAATGGCTCACAGTGATTCTCTATTGATCCGGGGGAGTTTCATTTTCCAAGCACAGCATTACAATCCCATTTGCCTAGGGACGGCTCTGAAAATCAGAGTAATCTGAAAAAGATTACAGAGAGTAATCTGTCAAAATAAATGACACCGATTTCATGCGTCATTAGGAAGCTATTGAGAGGATTTATTCTAAGAGTGACTTCTTCGCAGCGGTTAAAGTGCTCTCATCACTCATTCAGTCTGCTTGCAACCATCTTTTGTGTTTTGTTTAGATTGTGCTTTGCTTATCTTGACAACTCCTTTCAATATAAAGTGTGGCAATAAAATGTAACCTCAAATCTACTTCCAAACACAAGAGGAAAACAATTAACACATTTGTAATGTTGACGTTTTACCTGTTGATTAGCTGAAGCAGGTGAACAGGTTTCTGGGTAATCTTTAACTGAGATAGATGTGGGATGTTTGCTGTTCTTCATATTGTGGGCCAAACTGTGGATTTTTTTCTTTGTTACACTTTCCAAATTCCAAATAGCAAAACTAATTTTTCAAAGCAAGTAGGTCTGACTTAAGATTAATACTAGTTAAGAGGACTGTATCATAATTAGTGGTTTTATTGTGGATCATAGATCATTAAGAAATATATTTTAGATTTCATAATTACTCACTCTTTAATAATACTCTTTGATAAATAATAATAATAATAATAACAAACAATATATTTTTTTATAATAAAAAAAAAATCTAATTACTGATGTTTGATGAACATCTTATAAAAACCCTTTAAAACACTGTAGCAACACAATGCCAATTAATATTAAATTAGTGGTTTAATAAAACTAAGGGGGTGCTTATCTTAGTCGATAGGAAGTTACATTTAACTATTGAACATACCGGGAATGATGATGAAGGTAGATTCGTTTTTATACGCTGTGACGGATCAGTGGCCCTCCCCCTCATCATCATCACCACCCCGTCCCTTATTCGCCGCCCTTCACCAGGCTCCCGACGGGAGTGGGTGGATGAGACGAGGGGCGTGGGATCAACGTGGGCTGGCGGCATGTGATGAGGCACAGCTGGACTGAATGAAGCCTCATCACCGCCGCCGTTAAATGCCGAGCGCGCCTCTCCTCGAGACCGGTCTCTTCCCCCGTGCATGCACGCTGGTGTCCTCGTGGGTCCAGGAAGGGTGCGTATAGAGGGACGTCGCGCCACCGGAGATGTGAGCTGCAGAACCCGCGGTCCGGGAGAAAGCCGCACCCGTATTACGGCCGTCGGGCCAGGATGCCGGGCCGTTCAAGTCCCGCCAAAGGCCGAGGAAGAGCCGCCGCTCAGAAGAAGCCGCCGCCCCTCGTAACCGGACCAGAGCGGGAGCGCGTGCGGCCACCGGACTCCGCCCCTTCCCTGGACCCGTCCCCTTCTGAACACTGCCCTCCTTCACGAACCCCGCAGCACAACGAGGACACCAGATCCCCCCCATTTTGTTTGACACTTCTTCCCCTGGACACTTTATTTTATCAATTTTGTTTAATAAAAGCCTCTCCGAGGCCTGACGCCACACCCACTGTGTCTGTCGTTGGCTCCTCTCGTCACAACGCTGTTAAATACATAATGACAGGTTAGCACTGGTCTCCATTCACTGCCCGAATGAGGCAGACATTGCGTTTTTCACAAATATTTCCAATATATTACTTGAGCAGATGGATTATCCTTTAGTGATGGGTGGTGATTTTAATGCTGTTTTAAATCCTGCACTGGGTAAATCTCACCCTGATACTACAGCTAACCCATCCTCTAAGTTATTGAATAAATTTATCACTGAACTTAATGTAATCGATCTTTGGAGAATCCAGAATACTACAATGAAGTGGCCTTCATTTGCATCTGCATTTTTTTGGTCTCTTGTTTCTCATTTTCCTCTTGACAATACCCATAGATTCTCTATGGGGTTCAGGTCTGGTGAGTTTGCTGGCCAGTCAAGCACAGTAACACCATGGTCATTTAACCAACTTTTGGTGCTTTTGGCAGTGTGGGCAGGTGCCAAATCCTGCTGGAAAATGAAATCAGCATCTTCAAAAAGCTGGTCAGCAGAAGAAAGCATGAAGTGCTCCATGAGTTTCTTGGTAAACGGGTGCAGTGACTTTGGTTTTCAAAAAACACAATGGACCAACACCAGCAGATGACATTGCACCCCAAATCATCACAGACTGTGAAAACTTAACACTGGACTTCAAGTAACTTGGGCTATGAGCTTCTCCACCCTTCCTCCAGACTCTAGGACCTTGGTTTCCAAATGAAATACAAAACTTGCTCTCATCTGAAAAGAGGACTTTGGACCACTGAGCAACAGTCCAGTTCTTCTTCTCCTTAGCCCAGGTAAGACGCCTCTGACGCTGTCTGTGGTTCAGGAGTGGCTTAACAAGAGGAATACGACAACTGTAGCCAAATTCCTTGACACGTCTGTGTGTGGTGGCTCTCTCTTGATGCCTTGACCCCAGCCTCAGTCCATTCCTTGTGAAGTTCATCCAAATTCTTGAATCAATTTTGCTTGACAATCCTCATAAGGCTGCGGTTCTCTCGGTTGGTTGTGCATCTTTTTCTTCCACACTTTTTCCTTCCACTCAACTTTCTGTTAACATGCTTGGATACAGCACTCTGTAAACAGCCAGCTTCTTTGGCAATGAATGTTTGTGGCTTACCCTCCATGATTGTGTAGCCTAGTGAACCAAACTGAGACCATTTTGAAGGCTCAGGAAACCTTTGCAGGTGTTTTGAGTTGATTAGCTGATTGGCATGTCTCCGTATTCTAATTTGTTGAGATAGTGAATTGGTGGGTTTTTGTTAAATGTGAGCCAAAATCATCACAATTAAAAGAACCAAAGACTTAAACTACTTCAGTCTGTGTGCATTGAATTTATTTAATACACGAGTTTCGGATTACTGAAACTTTTCCACGACATTCTAATTTATTGAGATGCACCTGTATAAAAATTATAGATAGCAGATAATTATCATTTATTTCAATATTACAAAAACTTGTTTGACAATACATATACCTAAAAACACATTAGCAATTATGAAAGTCATAATATCATAATCTTTTTTAAATTATGGATTTTGGATGAATAAAATATTCTATGATTAATATTATAATTTTTTAATGGTGTTTGATTAGCCAAATTCTTTAAAACACCTAAGGACATGCAAAAACGCTATTCTGTTATGTTTGTACGTACCAGACAACAGTAAAACTGGTGTAATTTATGAGCAAATTTCTATTTTATGAGATTAATGGACCCTTTTGGATGAAGACTAACACGTCTGTGATCCACGATTGACAAAAATTATGTCTGCTTTCCTGTAAAATAGGTCACCGTCTGGAGTCTTGACTTGTCTCATCAAGACCTGACAGAAAGCAGCAAATGATAGCATGATATCTCACATCTATAGACAATCTGGTGCTTCACAAAGAGATATAACACGATCCAAGTAGATTTAAGACATAACAACAAAAGTAAAACAGAGACTGACTGGTGAAAAAACAAACAAAAAAAAAAACACCTAAGCAATGACTAGCTATTTTACCTTAGTGCTTACATTCAACTTTCAACAAAAGCACTTTTCTCTGAGTCACTACAGAAAAAAGGGTTTGGTGGGTAAATACAATTTGACACATGACGGAATGAGCTATCAGGTGTATTTGTGGGAGTATTTCCTGTGGGATGACAGTATGTGTCATGAACTAAGATGATAGGCTATTAAGGTGAGGACAGTTATTTCCGGAGTGGTTTTTGAGAGGCACTAACACAGGACTTTTGTATCACATGTCTGCAAGGGTCTTTTTTACGGGAAGTCACCCCATATCAACCTACTGTAAGTTCCAGTCAAGAAACAAAGGCTTGTGACTCAAGCTATAGGCCGCTTTCTTACTGTCGTTACATAGATAAGTATCTAGTGTCACAGATAAACTGATATGTAGCAGAGCTAGACACAAACACTAGTTAAATGGTGACTAGTATTTTATTTAGAGACTGTCTCCAGTTATATCAGACCTCTATTTCTGATGCAGAAACATGATGTACTAGCTAAACTTGGCAGGTTGATCCATATCAGCTATTCCTATTCTGATATACAGTATGATATATGATCAGATGATCTAAAATAACATCAAAATAAAAACATAAATATAAAAGTCCTTAGACGGCATACTTTTTTTACTCTCAAAGTTTAATATAAGAATAAGAAAGATGATTATATATACACACATCAAAACAAGTAACAAAAAGGAAATTATAAATGACTCTATTATAAATATCATAATATATAACACACACACACACACACATATATATATGTGTGTGTGTGTGTGTGTGTGTTATATATTATGATATTTATAATCGAGTCATTTACAAATAATGCAAAAACAGTGAGAGTATCATTTCATTAATTTAATTAATTAATTTAATAATATTTCATTTATTCTAGGCCATTTTATTAAAAAGTGTTTAAAAGGTCATAAAATGTCAAAGAACACAAAAACAAATTGAGATGTCTTGGAAACGGCTTTGTGTTTATTATATACATGTTAATAAAATACAGTTAAATTGTAAATAAACCTTCATTTATGCATATTATAACATTAACATTATAAAAAGTATTATTTTTAAAAATGTATTTAATGTTTATTGGTGTTACTTGTCCTTTATGTGTATAACATTTTTTTTTCTTATTCTTTTTTTTACTCGTTTGGAATAAAAAAGCTTAATTGTATGGATTTTTATATTTATGTTTTTAAGGCTTTAACATAACTTCTATAGGCTATCAGCATGGGTGTTACCTGCTTCATTTTAGTCTCTTGTAAGTCAGTGAGTCATGCTTGAAAACTCCACAAAGTGATCTGTAAACTTAGATAAAAGCTGCCATTTACAAGAGTCCACACTACCTGTATTAAGTGTCTTCAAGCTCCAGAGAAGATCACTCTCTTGGTCGAGGTCCAAAAATCCTCAGCCTGAAGTGAGCAGTGATTGGACAGATCTGAAAGCTTTCACGTGCCCTGGAAAACACCCCCACCCCACCCCACACACACACCTCCTCTGTCAACTCAAAGGGTGGAGTGGGTCTTTTTTTGAAGACGCACACAACCACAGTCCCTGAAGGAAGAGATTGATGAAAGGATTCTAAGTCAACAATGCATTTTGAATCAAGTTAATTATTAGGGTAAATGTTATACCTAGGCTACAAAGTTGGCACTGTAATGTAAAGTGTTACTTTTTATACTCCTATCTGGTAAGTTTCCAATAATTTGCAGCACATGTTGCGAACACACAATGATGTAAGTTGTCTGAAGGAGGTGGGCATGTAGAAACCCGGGTGTTTTGTGGATGTCTCTTCAGTCATGCAGGTTTCGCGGATCCGCGCGGCGCGTAAAAGCGAGTGGCTCAAATGCGCGCTAAAGCACCACTTCAGCCCAGATCCCTGCGTGGAAAACGAGATCGTGGTTTTGGCCACCGGTGTGGACCAGTATCTCCAGGAGGTGTTTCATCATCTCGCCTTTTACAACGGTGATGTCCTCGTCTCGAGTGAGGACTTTAGGAGTCTGTGTTTGATTTTGGGTATCCCCGCGAGCGCAGAGAGCGAGGACGGCACCTCAGAGCACCGGGATATTTGCGATGGACTTCCTCTTGTGCTGAACTTTAAAGATTTCCACGCACGGCTTTGTGGGGTTTTCTCGCTAAAAGCGCAGGAAGGACAGACGGGAGTTCGACTTCCGGTCAGCGAGGAGACCGAGCACATCGAGCGGGAGATCAGGCTCCGGTGTCCCCGCGTCCGGAGGAGAAAGTGCGTCAGCTTTGATCTGTCTGCCGACCAACAGAACCGGAGGAGGTCAGTGAGGAGATCCGGACCCTCTCAGAATCCGGATCATTTGCAGAGCTCTGCTGTGGAACCCAAGAGAAACTCAGGTAGGAGCTTCTCTCTCTCTCTCTCTCTCTCTCTCTCTCTCTCTCTCACACACACACACACACGTCTGGTTTGCTATCCTTGTGGGGACTCTCCATAGGCGTAATGCTTTTTCTACTGTACAGACCTTATGGTGCCCTACACCAACCCTACACCTAAACCTACCCCTTACAGGAAACTTTCTGCATTTTTAGATTTTCAAAAAACTTAATTCGGTGTGATTTATTGGCTTGTTTACCCGTGAGGACCTCAATTTTTTTTTTTTTAGAAATATCACGATTCACAATATTATCACAATTCTTTGTCATGTTGGATTTTCTATTTTGCAAGCTGTTTGAGCAGTACAGCCAAACTAATTTCCCTATTATAAAGACAAAGCCTTTCAAGGTAACAAAATATAAAAAAGTATGGCGGATATTTAGGCCAAAGTGGGTGAAGATAAAAATCGTTGTCATTATTTTATCTTTGTTATTAAAAAATGAGAGCAAAGATACACATTACAAATACACATAATATACAAATAAAATAAACAGTGTTTTATTTTCAGGTAGTCTACAATAGGTGTATTTAGCAGGAGCATTCAAGAAATTGATTGAACAAATATAAAAATAAAACACTATATAGATTGATTCCTATTAAAGCAACTGTATTAAAGTTTTTCAGTCAAGAGTAGTGAGTGATTGTTCTCTTTGTGTTTGGTGTTTTATTAACATTAAAGGAATAATTCACCCCAAAATTAAAATAGGCTAGTGTTTGATTTTTATGCCTTCATTTACTCACTCAAAAGTTGTTTTAAACCTGAACCAGTTTCTTCTGCTGAAAATAAATGCTATTTTGAAGAATGTGGAACAGTTGCTGGTCTACAGTGACTTCCATAGTATTTTTTTTTTCCTACTGTTAAAGTCAATGTGAACCAGCAACTGTTTGGTTACCCACATTCTTCAAAATATCTTCTTTTGTGTTCAGCACAAGAAAGAAATTAATACAGGTTTGGGACAACATGTGAGTGAGTAAATAATGACATAATTACAATTTTAGGGTGAACTATCCCTTTAATTACAGTCGGCAGCATGTTTATTACTGTCCCTTTAAGACCTGCACGCATCTAATATACAGGCACGCAGGCGTTTCTCTCAGCTGTTTACCTTCATTTTAGACATAACCAACTGAGTCTATACATAAACCTGGTGTGTTTTGACAGTATTAGCACAAAACATAACTTAGTTCAGTAATCAGGCGCTGTGTGACGGGCTTTTTAGAGCACGCGCTTTGGGTGAATGTGCTCAGAAAAGGCGCTTGTCAGAACAGCACACGAATGAATCCTTTAACCAGTAAGTCTTTGAAGCAGATGCAGATAATGTACTTTTGGTGACTGCGAATAAGTGCAGTGTCCCGTGAGAGTAACTCTACCGCTGGGATAACACTGATGTGAATGTATGTGGCGTTGTACAGTACACAGAGACGGCGGCGCCAGAACTGCGCGCTGAAGTACGATACTTCTTGAAAAAAGCAAATCGTGGAGACATTTTTATAGTCCACGATCAAAAATCGTCATATCGAACATCCCTACTCTCGGCAGAAATCGCAGACTAGAGGCACCGGACCGCAAGGGCACTTTACCGTCGGACCTCAAAGGGGCAGGGGCTCGAGCCCCCCTGCCCCCCCCCCTTGTGCACGCCACTGTGTGTGTATTCAGGTTTAAGTCCCCACCTGAATAGAAAAACAGGTACACACACACACACACACACACATACACACACACACACACACACACACACACACACACACACACACACACACACACACACACACCCCTGAGCTGTCAGGACAGGTGGACTAATTTAACAGCTGTATTTTTTCATCCAAAAACTCAAGCCGTAGGGGATGTTTTTAGCCTTTAATGATGAATAATGAAGATTTATTTAAGGGAGATTTATGAGTGTCTGTGCCATAAAACAATTGCATATTGCATATACACAACTTCTAAATGATAATAAACCAAATAAACTTAAATGATAATTAACCAAATAAACTGATTTATTTACTGATCGATTTCATACAAGTACAAAATGACTTTATAGGAATATACTAATAATTCGTATATATTATATTTATAATTTAAGTAATATGTTATATTTACACAATATTTAAAATAACCGGTTAGTAAATCATTTCTAATTTCTCAGAATTAATTTGAAATTTTCTAACATTGCAGTGTTGAATATGACTGTAACCCTCAAAGGACCCAACTTTTTTCAAATAAAAAAGTATAGTGTTAAAATGAAAGAACAATCAACATCATCTTCATACTAAAAAATATAATTTAATTATAATAAATATGACTTTACACACATTAATATGAATAACATGATATTTGAATTATATTGTATTACATAATAAAAAATAAACAAATACTTATATTTATTAAACTAATCAAATTATTTATTAATAAAGAATTGCATTATAATAATTATATAATATTTAACATTTATGTCTTAATTTATATTACACCATTATTAAAATATATGATTAATAAATAATTTATATTTTCTATGAATCAAAGAAAATTTTAAATTATTAAATTATTGCAGTGTTGAACCCTCAAAGAACCCAACTTTTTTTTTAAAGTAGTAAGTTGACATTAAATAATAATAATAATAATGATAATAATCATAATTAAAAGAATTCAATTTAATTATAATAAATATGACTTTACACATCTAAGAACAGAATTTGAATGATATTGTATTGCATTAAAAAATCAAAATCAAACAAACAAACAAACAATCAAACAATTAATTTAAATATTAAATTAATTTAAAATGATTTATCAATTAACAAATAATTATATTATACTTAACATTTATTTCTTAATTTATATTACACAAGTATTAAACATAGTTGATTAATAAATAATTTATAATTTCTATGAATCAATTTGAGAGCAAAAAGCTGTGTTTTTTGTTGTGTTTAGTCATTACTGAAGACCCTATTTTTACTGTATTGCAGTGGATATTAACCTTCAGAGGAGATGGCAGGACCAGCTGGAGCTGGAGAACGCCAGTCTGAGGGAGCTTGTGGAGGACTTGCGTTCAGCTCTCCAGAGCAGCGACGCGCGGTGTTTGGCACTAGAGGTGGCTTTACGCCGAAAAGACGTGCCGTTCCAACATACTGCTGGAGGAACCCCTGAAAAACAGGACTGCAAAACAAAAACACGACAATCCAAACACATGGAATGGGACTCCAGAAGAAGCACTAAAGACCTCCTACGAGAGCTGGAACTGATCCGTGCTTCTCGTGATGGACAGCTGGAGGAAGCCATGAGGTTTAACCAGAGGTTAGAGGAAGAGGTGATGGCGGCTTACGGCGAAATTAGTAGGATGCAGGAGATGCTGGACAGCGTCCGGACTGAAAACACGCGGATTAAGAAGAGGACAGAAGAGGTCAGAGAGTCACTGGCTGCAGGGCTGCAAGGTGTGAGGACCTTACAAGACCAGGCTCGACAAGCTGACCTGCTCCGAGAACAAGTCCAGAGTCTGGAGAGCCAGCTGGAGAACTTCAGGTAGATCTTTTATTTATCTGATGCTATAATTTCAGTCACACACATGCATTTAGAAGATGTTTGGGATCAGTAGTGTGTTTTTTTTTGAAAGATTAAATCAATAATTTTATTCATCAAGGATGCATTAATTTGATCAGTCAAGACATTTATAATGTTAGAACAGATTTTAAAATAATGAAATAATGAAGGGCTTTATGTTCAAAGCAGAAACCTGAAAACAAATGTATCACAGTTTGGAAAAAAACTATATAGCACCACAACGGTTTTCAACGTGGAAAATAATGCTAATTTTTTTAGCATTAAATCAGCACATTAGAAAGATTTCCGAAGGATCATGTGACACTCAAGACTAGAGTAATGATGCTGAAAATTCAGCTTTGCATCACAGGAATAAATTAGATTTGAAAATATATTCAAATAGAAAACAGTTATTATAAATTATAATAATATTTCACAATGTCACAGTTTTTACTGTATTATTGATCAAATAAATGCAGCCTTGGTGAACATGAGACTTCAATGTTCAAAAACATTTAAAAATCTTAACAAACCCAAACTTCTGAACAGTGTTTGTGAATGATTAAATCCATAGTTTGTCCAAGTATGAGAATTCTGTTATCTTACACTCATCCTCTCATTCTTAACTGTTTTTGTCCATAAAATAAAAGTCAGTGGGGTCAAAAACAACACTAAATCACTGTCTTTTGTGTTCCACAAGGAAAGAAATGCATATATGGAATGACATTTTCATTTTTGAGTGAACAATCGCTTGAGCTTTTTTTTTATTGGTTGTCCCCTTTTCAAACTGGAATTTCAAACAAAGTTGAATTTAAATTTATAAAAAATTATACAAAGTACCACTTCACTTCAGGCCCTAGTCGACCATGTATACCGCCAATAGGACAGGCCGGCCCTGCACACAGGACTTTTCTAAGACTCAGAGCAGAGCACAAGAGCATTCCGAGACGAGAAGCCATAATCAACAGAAAATCTTGCATAAGTAAGATTTGTTCCTGCATTGATGCTTTACTGTTGATGAGTCAAGAAGCAGCGCTTGGCTATGAAACAGTTTGGACAGAAGCAGCATTGCAGACATGACTGATTTTCCCTTGACAGATGTTAATGACCTGCTTTAATAACACAGGACGGCACAGTTTCCTGCAAACGGTTATTAGTCATTCGCTTTCAAGTGTGAGTATTACAGCAAATCACACAAAGCCTCTATTACAGCATCTAACTCTACATGTCTTATTATATCCTGTGAGGAAGGATATAGGGTCCAGACACATGTTTAAGTAGGTATGTTGGACAGTCAGAGATCAAAGACGTTTGTGGTCAGTGAATTTTACAGTGCTGTTTCATTCGTCTCTATCTATGAAATGTCTGAAAAGGACAGAGAAATTAAATGAAAACTAAAAGCACCAAAATACTTTACAGCTGTTAGTATCTATCTGTATTTCTACAAATTAAAAATGTTAAGTATGTAAAAAAAAAAAAGGGGGGGGGGTGTTCTGAAATAAAAAATGGAGGTGGTGATGGTGGGGGGTCATATTAAATTAACAATGCACAAATTTTAACAACACTGTAAAAAAAGACTGTGATTTTAACGGTAAAAAACGGTGAAAATTCTACAGTAAAAACCTGTTAAATGGTTAACGGTAAGTTCCCCTAATATATATGGTGAAAAACTGTAATAGATATTTCAGACAATTTTATGGTGAAATACCGTTTTTGGAAGTGAAAAAGAATGTAAAATTTACAGGGAGAAACCGTAAATTGACGTTCCCAGAATTTCCCTGCTTTGCATTTCAAATTTGATGTTTTTTCTTTGAAATAAATATGTTTCTTAGTTTTTTCTTATCAGTTATGTTTATTGGGGTTGTATGTTACACGTAATGTTGTTAACTTAATGTTTATTGCATATTTCAGTTTAATGAGTCTCACCATGATGGTGTTTAGTGCTTGTGTGAATGACACTGTGCACCTTCTATATATGTTATTATTTAAAAGCTGCTTGTGATGGGCTTTGGTTCATCATGTGACTTTCTCATCACCACCTGCATTTGGTGGTTAACAGATTTCAGTACCTCAATAGGTTGGTATATTAACATTATATCAGTTAATGACATTGCGGTATTTAACTGTAAATTTAAGTTAAAACAGCTGCCGTTTTTTTACCATAAATTTTACGGAATTTTTTTTTTTTACAGTGAGGGAATGTGTAATTTTAGCACCATTATTGCATCACCAAGCACAATTGTAAAAATAATTGTAGCATTAGAGCAAAGAGAGTTTACATATTTCTAAATTCAAAATGCCAGTAAGAAATAAAACAATATAATATATATTGTTGTTTATTATCATAAGTATTTTTAAAATAAATTAACACTTATGGATGTAATAATACATACATACAGTATATTGTTTTTGTATTGTAATTGTAGAGTAGAGAATGAACTTATTTTTGAATTAATAATAACAGTAAGAAATAACCAATAAGACAAATATTCATTATATATATTTTGATAAGATTGATTGATAAGATGCTTCAGATCAAAAATGATGACCAATTTTAGGACCACCGTTGCAAAAATAATGAGTGTTTTTACTCAGGTTTCCGGAACACTCCTCTTACTGCAGTGCAGTGAGCATTAGAGATTACACAAGCCAAAGTATTATGTTTTTAAGTATAATGAACTAATAAGCTTCTTAGAACCATTTCCAGCCTGCATTACATGGCCAAATGTGCTATAAAAGTGTAGCGCACATTTACTTTGCAATCAATCAATTAGATTGTTGGCTTTTAGTCGACGCTTAGAAGATTAATATCTGTGTTAATATTTAATTATTTGCATCACAGAGCGGTGATGTAATGCTCATTCCTCACCTGGAAAAGCAGGTCGAAACCTGCAGGTTCCTGACTCAGAAAATCCACACGCTCTGCTGGGACAATTATCAAACTTGTTCATGCATCAGCAGCACAATAAACGCAGCGTGCTGAACATCCTCTATCAGTCATGTGATATTAAATGTTTTGATTCCAGACATTTTGACTCATCTGCACAGAAGGTTATTTAATCATATTTACTGTGCTGTGTGACTTATTCTTAGGACCCAGTGCACCTGCACAGAGCTGAATATGAACAAAACTGAAATACTTGCTGAACCATGTGGGTCTGGATTTCCCTCCCCCACCAGTCATGACGATGCCAGAAGAGGTAAGAGGGTCAAAAACTATCATATGTGACCCTGGACCACAAAACCAGTCTTAAGTCGCTGGGATATATTTATAGCAATAGCCAAAAATACATACAGTAGGCCAAAATTATTGATTTTTCTTTTATGCCAAAAATCATTAGGACATTAAGTAAAGATCATGTTCCATGAAGATATTTTGTAAGTTTCCTACCGTAAACATATCAAAACTTAATTTTTGATTAGTATTATGCATTGCTAAGAACTTCATTTGGACAACTTTAAAGGCAATTTTCTCAATATTTAGATTTTTTTTGCACCCTCAGTTTCCAGATTTTCAAATAGTTGTATCTCAGACAAATATTGTCCAATCCTAACAAACCATACATCAATAGAAAGCTTTCAGCTTTCAGAAGATGTATAAATCACAATTTCTAAATTTTTTAGGTTTTGTGGTCCAGGGTCACATATACAAATTAATTTCTCATTCAGAACATAAGAAATTATATTTTTTTGTAAAGCTGGATGGAATTTGATTTAACATTTTGCATGCACGTGAACAATCAATATAGCTGTGGATGTGGTCTAAATGGAATTATAAAACGGATTGTTCCAGTCCTTGATTCTGATTGGTTGTGCCGCAATAGAAGCTGTTGTAAATTACACTACAAACCTACACCTTTGTTTACTTTGTGTGTTGCTTGGCAACCACTTTGTTGGAACCACAACTGTTTCTGAGGAACTACATTGTTTGGTGGAAGAATACTGTTTTTATTAATGACTAACCCTAACCCTAACACTTTATTTGCTGTTTTATTCTGTGAAACCTTGCTACATGAATAACCGTTTTATAAAAGAAATAAGCCCCATAAAGCCTTGGTTTACGGCTTCTTGGGGCTTATTGCTTTATTCTGCCTACTGCATACTGTGAACTAGCTTCCTAGTGTCACTAGCACTACCATAAAAAAACAAAAAAAAACAAACATAAATAATACATAGAGTTCTCTCTAAAGCTTCCTTTTATATTTTCCCTCCAGTTTTGTGTGAAAATGTCTTTTTTGATAGCCCAGTAAAATAGAGATTGCTCCAAGTTCATTCATCACACTACAAGTGCATCAAGTTGAGTGCATTTCATTGTATGATACAGCTTTCCTAGCAGTTAGCTTTGCTGTATACTTCACATTTTGACAAATGAAAGTATTCCACAGTTTTTGTGCACAGTACATACTGCAAAATAGTATGCACGCAGGAAATTAAAGACAGTAGTGGTCATTTGACATCTCTGTGCAGAAGAAGACCTGCAGAGGTCAGTAGAGGGTCGGGCAGCATCAGATGAGGAAGAGGAGGAGAGGAGCATAGATGAAGGACAGTGCTGCCATCTGGAGGTGAAGCGGCTGATCAACAGATTACACAGCTGTGCCAAAGGGTGAAAATATCTTTAACATAAAAAAAATGTTCTGCATTTTGGCCATGTATTAATTTGACATGTTCACACACTTGTATTGTTCACAGGTGTCAGAAAGCTGCTATCTGTAACTGGCTTGTCTCTCAGAGCTCCGCTCACAGCAAAGACACTAAAGCATGCGTGTGGATTCCTCAAGCGGATGAGAGGGGAAATCAAGCGGGAAAGGTGAGAGTTAAAGAAATAATGGAATATCATACACCACATCATCTCTAATGAACGCCTGCCTTCTCTGTCACATCCTGTAGATGAAGCAGAAAGAGGTGGAGAGTTTGAGAGTTTATCATTCACTGCAGGAGGAGAGACTGACTGATGCGCTCACGTTACTGCTGCAGATACCACACAAAGTGAGAACTAGATTCAAAAATAGATTTCTGAGTAAAAAGTGTGTTCTGAGTGGTTGCTTACTGAAGTCAGTATATATAATATATGATATGATATATCTTGGTACCCCCTCCATCCCCTCATTGTAAAACAAAACAAGCAAAATACATTAAATTATATTTTAAGGTAATTTTTCAAATAAATATATATATATATATATATATATATATATATATATATATATATATATATATATATATATATATATATATATTTATATTTATTCATAAATATTTCTCATTTTATATGTTATCAGATTTAAATGTTTAATGTGTTTAACTATATAAAATCAACTTTTTATCAAATGCAATATTATATTTAAATGCAATATTTTAGTATATTTATATTAAATCTTGCGTGCTGTACAATATATATTGCCTGCAATTTCTTTTACAAACATGTGAAACAATATGCAACATTTCAAACAGTAGTATGCAAAATGCTAACACATGCCCTCACTAAGTTCACTTATTATTTTATGGTTAATTTGCACTTTTAATGTAAAAAGCTCAAATCAAACAATGAGTAAAGAAAGAGAGTTAAAAATGACCTCGTTAATATGACTTCCTGTTTATTAATCACATTGAAAATGAAAGATGGTCATATGCATTGCATTGCAAAAGTCCACACTGCCACCTAGTGATTCAGCTCTGTAACGCACTTGTCTGCTTGTTTTCAAGCTGAAAACCTCTAACCTGTGTGTTCTGACCCCTGACAGAGAGTCTCTCGCAGGATGTTGGGGAAAATACTGATCAACACACTAGATCTGTGTACTAGAAAAAGTCACAGTAAGCTCTGCCTTTCTGTTTCATTTACATTGTTTTCTTTCATGCAAAACTGCTGGGCAAACTCCTGTCTTTCCTTCAGACTGGACTCCGGTGGCTCTGGTGGTGGACACACTGTGCCGGCAGCTCCTCTCCAGTGACCTCCTGGATGGAGGAGAGGAGGTCAGCACTGGGTCACGACTTTCTGGGACCTCAGGTCACCGAAACACATCCAACCCCCTTCTGATGTCCTGCTGAGATTTTGCAATGTCCCACTTAAGACACTTTACATGAGGGTACAAATTGGTGTTCTGTTATTTGGCACTATTACCAGAGTTATCATAATAAGAATTAAACAAATATTTTTCATTAATTTATAAGAAATAAATGAGTACCAATAAAACATTTGGTGCCTAACCAGCACCTTCTTAAAGGGATAGTTCACCCAAAAATGAAAATTCTGTCATCATTTACTCACCCTCCAGTAGTTCCAAACCTGTATGGATTTGTTTGTTCTGATGAACACAAAGGAAGATATTTTGAAGAAAGTTTGTAACCAGGCTGTTTTGGGGCACCATTGACTCCCATAGTAGGGAAAAAAAAAAATACTATGGAAGTCAATGGTGCCCCAGAACTGCTGTGTTTCCCACATTCTTCAGAATATCTTCTTTTGTGTTCAGCAGAACAAAGACATTCATACAGGTTTGGAACTACTTGAGGGTGAGTAAATGATGACAGAATTTTCATTTTTGGGTGAACTATCACTTTAAAGTTAAACCTATTATGGGTTATGAAAGGTTCATATTTTGGTTTTGGGAGTCCCCAACAACAGGTTGACATGCGTGCAAGGTCAAAAAACACTTTCATTGTCTTATAATATGCATTTATTTTTACCTTATTTGCTCAGCGACTCCCAAACGATTCATTTAACGATCGTTTTTCATTTCATCATGCCTGTAATGCCTGATAAAGCAGCATTTGTGATGCTTTGTGTACAGCGTTACCGGGGAAACAGCTATTTTTACCTCTCCAAAAGCGGCACCTAGTGGCAAAGAATGAATTAGCATTTTCATTCAGACCAACACGAAAAGACCAAGAAGTGAGCTTGGGATTTGTTTTAAAAACGACTCGTTTCAGTGATTCAGAGTCGGCTCTTTCTTTTGAGAGACAATAGCTTTATACACGGTGCAATTTCAGATTCAAAACTTTGCAGGATGTTTTTTCAGTCACTTAGAGCTGTGTTACACACTGCATGAAAGGTAATTTTCAGAAATCCATAATAGGGGCACTTTAATGTAAAATAAATGTGCTGCCTTGATACCCATTGTGGGTTACTTATTTATTTTCCTTTAAAAAAAACTTATTTAAAATGTGTTTATTTTACATTTATTGCTAGAAAATATTAAACGCATCACAAATCAGGGAGTTTAAAGCAACTGTATGTACAATTTTTACCTTAAAATATCAATTCCAAAATCATTATAATGGCACACTGACTTAACACAAGGAGAATGGCTTCTGTTTCTTTCCAAACATCGGTTCTGGGTAGTTAAAGGCGCATTTAAAAGTCTGGCGAACCACTGAACCAGTATCTAGAGTTTTTAACTTATCTTATTTTGTGTAATTAAAAGGACGAGTAGTAGTTAACAGTCTGTCATTGGTCTGTTAAGCCAAGCCATCCATAAAACAAACAAAACAAGCCCTGAATATATAAAAGAACACATATTGTGCTCACACTTCATATTTAATAGTATTAAATGATTCGTTAATTGCATTTAATAGATTATACTTTCAATAAAACATTTCTTGGGTTTGTAATTAAGCTCGTTTGGTTCGAGTTTTGTTGCATTTACACGTTCTGACCAGCAGGCGTCACCAGCGTGTGGTATTTCAGAAGCTTCGAAACAGTGAATCGTTTCGCAAAGCAATTAATTCAGTTGATTCAAAGCTTTGTAAAAAGATTTGTTTCTCCCATCACAACAAGTTAGTATGTAGTACAGTAAGTAAGTTTGGTGAGCGGCTACAAAATTCTGTGAAATGCGTGGATTGCTTTACGCCAGCAACAAATACATGTGTACAGCTGAAGACTTTTAATATACTTTTTTTTTTTAGTAGACTTTTATATATTTGACTTATCATGAAAGCACTTTGGTGCAGCTGTCCAGTGTGTTCACGACAGTGAATTCCACTCACCTAACAACTGTGGGCTTCAGTTTCAAAAATACACATAGTTGCTTTAAACGGTATTCACGTGTACCAAAATTGCGGTAAGGGTTGCAGAAATGTCAAAATTCATATAAAATATGTTTTAAAAATGAAACTGTTCATATATTATAACTAGGTTTACCTCTTCGGGTGGACAAACATCACTTTCTCACCTTCTTTTAAAAACAAAGAATTTAATTTAAAATTTGTCAAGCCCTATTTTGTACTCTATTTGTGAAAAGTGTCTTAAACTGTTTTTCTGTAGGCACGTGAGGCTATGTTTTCTCATATCTGAATTCTATTTATTTGACTTGTTCAATCACATATTATTTTCCTGAAATCTTTCACTTATTACGTGCAAGACATGAATAGGTGTACATTATGAGACACTTAAGAGTCTCAGTGTGTGTATATACAGTACGGTTATTTCCCTGCAAAGCACTTAATCTGAAACGTTATGATTTTTATTATTTTTTAACATTTATATTTGTGCTATGAAATAATATCTGTATATTTGATAAGATAAAAAATAAACTTTTTTTTTTTTTTTAGAAGCATTTATATTTTTGTGCATGTTCATGTGGAGGTGATATCTGTGCGATATCTGAATGTCACAGTAATTCATGATTCAATGATGTCAGTCCATGTGACACGGTGTCACATTTCCATTCCGAGCCGCTCACTGAGACGAGGACAAGATGAGACAATGTGACTCCTCATGAAAGGAGCTCAGGGACGTCTGATCACAAACTCAAGATTTTTTACTTAGAAAGTAAAACAAACAAACAAAAATACTTAATTTGATATTTTTTATTATTATTAATTATTATATTTTTATCTCTGTAAAGCCCGACGTGAAATAAAAGTCAGAAAAAAAATGTAATTCTTTAAAATAGGAATACATTTTTAAACGTTTGCATATATTAGTGCTTAATCAATTGTGATTAATCGCATCCAAAATAAATGTTTTGTTTACATAATATATGAGGGTTTACTGTGTTTATTTATTATGTGTATATAAATACAAACACATGCATGTATATATTTAAGAAAAATATGTTATGTTTATATATTAAATATATTTATATATAGTTATATAAATGTATAAAAATATTAACGTAAATATTTTCAAAATATATACTGTATGTGTGTGTGTGTTTATATATATATATACACATAATAAATAAATATATTATGTAAACAACTTTTATTTTGGATGCAATTAATTGTTTGACAGCAACTTTAGGCCCAAAATGAGCAAAAATATGCAATTTAGTGAAGTTGCTGATATTTATATTGGCAAAAAGTAAGATGTGTTGCCTGAAATATTACTAAAATGTACGATTTCTTATGTTTACTTCATAAAAGTCATTAAAGATTTCACAACAAAAAAGAAATATGCTTAAATATGTAAATTTTTGAATTACACTATTTATAGTCCCTAACTGTGATATAGAAGTGCTTTAGAAGACGGGACTACTACTTTATAGGTGATATTACCGTATGTAATAGAAATAATCTTGTATTTTCTAATCGCTGTTCTTTTGTTTAGTGAAGGTCCACCCCAAACATCTGTCAGATGACAAAGACCCTCAGTGTGAGTTAGTCTCTGTGAGTCTCATGCGTCAGGCACATTGTGTTCAGAACCCTGCATTGATGTGCGGACGAAACTCTCAACAACATTCAATAAGAAAGAGAATTTAGAAAGGTACATCTTGAAACGTCCTTCTCCATCTGCACTTGGCCCCATTGTTCAGCGCAGGTGTTTATCCCTGTCCACTTTTATCCGTGTCAATCCCTATTATTCCTATATACCAATCTGACTGAGCCGCTCTCAAGCTGAGTTATGTATCTAGATGATTCGCTGAAGTCTTCCTCTGCATTATGAATGATAAGAGTGCAACACTGTCTCCAGAAGAAACTGATAGTAGAGCAACATCAGAGTAACCAAATGCAAGGTCATCGGCAATGATGTCAAACTTTTACGTATCAGACATTTATTATCCTGAGAATTCAGAAAAAAAAAACTATCACATTTTCAACACTGATAATAATATTACTTGAGCAGCAAATCTGCATATTACAATGGTTTCTGAAGGATCATGTGACACTGAAGACTGGAGTAATGATGCAGAAAATTCAGCTTTGCGTCCCAGGAATAAATTACATTCTATATATATTTAAATAGCAAAACATTATTTTAAACTGTAAGAATATTGAATGTTTTTACTGTGTTTTTAACAAATAAATGCAGCCTTGGTGAGCATAGCAGACTTCCTTCAAATTAATATATATATATATATATATATATATATATAATTTATCTGACTTACAGGGTTCATGCAGCTGTTTCAATAAATGCTGTAGTAAGCAGACATGTTTAGTTATAAAAGCCACAGTTTGTTGATACAATTGACATTTTTATTTCAATCAGTTCGATCAATGTCCATGTGGTTTTTCATTATTTACTACTAAGCATTGTGTGTTAAATAAAATGAAAACAGAAAAGCACAGGGCAGTCGTACGAAATAATATAATCTTTTATTTCCAGCAATTTACAAGTACCTCTGTTAGGTCCCCTTAACAGTGTCAGATTGAAGCAGCTGGGGCAGAAACTGATGGGGAAGAAATCGAACTCAGATAACCAGTTACCATTACTAGCTGTACACTCTTGGATAATCTGGTAAGTTTGCTTTAGTTTTGCTTGAGAGGCTGGGATCTGATCCTCAAGGCCAATTTAACTCAAGGAAGGTTACGTTTTCTTGTAGGAAGTTACATGCAGATTATAGATTAGAGGGAATATGTGACAAATTAGACAACCCACAAGTAAATATTAATTTCCTCTAAAACTCATGGGGATCTCAGTGGTTTTGCTTTGGATAACTTTACCACCGATACATCTGCCCTGGAAGAATACAACAGATGGGATGATTTGTGTACACAAATCAACAGAATACAATATGAAAATCAACTTCATTAATTAAAAAAATCTCATAGAAAACAAGACAAATCAGAATACCTATAATACCTATGTGTCAAGCCTTGCTTGTGATTTGTTAAGGCATATTATGCTCAATTCACCGAACCAGATCGAGTGTGAGGTTTTGCTGGAATATTAGGCACCAAACTTTGATATATTTGTTAAGAAGAAAAAAAAAATTACTGATAAACGTACAGTAAACATCTCTACTGGTCCAATGCAAAGAAAAATGCAACAAAATGAAAAATAAACATTTATAGAATAAATATATTATTTACAAATAGCTTTGTCACATCTATAGAAATAAATAAACAAAGCCTCCCATCCCCTGAAGAAATATTCACAACTATAGAGAGCTGTCATGGTACAATGGCAGCACCGGATCAGTTGCGCAGTAATATTTGTGATGTTTGAACGCATAATTGTGGTATAAACACTGGAGCTGCATGCTCTCCTTGCACAAGCGCGACCTCTTGTGGCAAACTCTGACATTACAGTACATCTTGTGCACAGTGATCTATTGTGACATTAAACGCATTAACACACCGGCACAATTAAAGAAAACAGACATTTAAGATGTCAGAAAACAAAAACAAAGTGTAAAGTAAAAACAAAGGGGGTGTGTTTAATATATCGTGAATTATATCAAATGTGCACGAATTAAGCAATGTTTCTACGCAGCCCTTTAGCAATGGCAGGCTAACAATTAACACACTGTCCATAACTGGAGGTAAGCTGCTTTATAAGGCCTTGCTAGTTATTAAAATATACATTAGTTTACTGTCAGCTACTGATTAGAGATTTTATGGCCGAGAACTGAGGTACAGATTAGCTGCTAGCAATCCTGTTAGCCTTTCAAGTGTTTCTGAGTGGCGTTAATCTCATAAAAACATTCAAAACGAAACCTCTCTCCTCTTCGGTATGAAATAAACTCTTTCGAGGAATTTAATCAAATATCATATTCGGAGAGCCGGTTCAACAGCACTTTTAAATTTTTTTTAAAATTTTTTTTAGCTAGCATGCAGTGGTACAGAGGTGTAGATGTCTAAATAGCCCTTTTTATAAGCATTTTTTGCATAATTCTACAGAAATACTAAGGTCCTATTGTAAAAAGGCTTTTGAGGCAGAGCATTTCATACTTCTTGTCAATGAGCAGGTGCTTTTTCCGTTAAAATTAACTGAATTCACCAATTGACTCTTCGCTAAGCTTTGCGTTAAAACAAACAGGCTTAGATGTTACAAAATTGGAGTAGGATTTAACTATTTTCTCTCAGACACTGCAAAATTTCATGAATAATTACAAAGAAATAGCAAGTAGCACACTGAAGCCTGACATTTTGAAGTAGAAAGATTGAAAGAGTATTTTCTTGTAAAACATACTCCAGTAACCTTTCACAGCTTTGAAAAATTATTTTACAGTGTAGTTTTAGACTGCCTTTAACAGATATTATGCAAAAATATAGCCTATCCATAAAGTAATTGCAGGCTCTGCATTTTTTTTGTTACTGGGTAATTTAATTTCTTTAAAGGAAAACGGCAGATAAAGTGCTTTGCAATGCACTTCCTTTCAACTCACATGAGAATAATTTCCAGTTAATTTTGAACACTTTGTGAGCCCATTTAACTAAAAATCATAGTTCATTCAGGGAGGCGGAGCTTAGCAAAGGGTCAACTGTATATATACTCTATATAATAGAATATTCATTGGGATTTGGAAAGCCTTTAAAAGCACACTGTCAAATATGATTTCTGGTTTGATAAAAAAAGGGTCATGACTGACATTTTCTAACTCACAGCCCTTAAAATAACCATCACTACAAATACATGAACTGTCCCAATATTTTGAGTCCACAGAAGAGATTTTGGAGATTAACGGATAAGGACTTCATAATAACGGCCCGAGAAGCTTAAAGCAAACTTACGGGCCTTTGATTGGGTGAAACTGTTGTGTACGTAACAGAAATGTACCTACGCAAATGAGGCAAAGTCTGATATTTTATCCTTTAGGTGTTGAGCGTAAACAACCCATGAACCCTTTTCATTGCACAACTTGAGTATTTCAGGGATTTCAATGAAACAATAAAGCACTTTAGGTTACTATCTCTCTCTGTAACCATAAGCAGAGCTACTAAAGCAAATTTAGATCCTGAAAACGTAGCATTGTGTGTTAAATAGGGCTTTTTTTCTATGTGTTTTACTGCATGTTTTATCGTCAAAAGGTCCCCTTTGAGATTTAGTCTCTGCTATTAAGACTTAAGTGACTCTTTCAGTCTCTAGCCTGAAATGTTATTTAGGTCACTCTGTGATGGTCCAAATATTTAGTTTATTTTTGTCTGTATTTGGCAAAGGCTGTGAGTGCCGCCATCAAATCACTATTTTGTAGCTCTTGGTGATTTAGCATTCTATGTTCGTTTGCCTCTTGTGAAATATTTCAAGTTTAGGTCGATGCCATCTTTACATGCAGCCAACGTGACTGGCCGTAAAATCGGGCCGAACATCCCCATTGAAAAATAATGAGGATTGTTGTTCTCCCGGTAGCTAAACAACAACGAAATGACATATCAATACTAAAGCAAAATTGTCATCAATATAATCATGGTAGCCATAACAATATAGATATTATTTCTCTATGTGGCATTATAAATAAAGACGTTTGTGTTGCTTGGACAGAGTCAAAGGAAGCAGTGTGGATCAATCACCCACATCTGTGTCCCGATCTCCAATTAGCCACAGGATGTGGAAACACAGAGCCAGGAAGCCCGTCCCCAGCAGGTCTCCCAGGGCGGTCAAGTAGGGAATAGAGAAGTTGTCGGGGTCCATCCCTCGATGCCACATCCAGTTTACCATCCAGTCTGCAAGGTACAACAGGATCACAACCTAGACGGAAAGACAAGACAATGTGTAAGCGGACGGATGGTTTATTAAATATATACGTATTTTTGAACATTTTTAAATAAATAAATTTGTTTTGTGTCTGATATACACCATTTCAAAGTTTGAGGTTAGTAATTATTTAATGTTTTTTGCATTTATTTGACCCAAAACACTTAGTAAAACTTAAGACGGTGAAATATTATTACATTTAAAGTAACTGTTTTCTATAATAAAATATTTTGAATTGATTCCTGTGATCACTCCAGGCCTCAGTGTCACAGCATCCTTCAGAAATGATTCTAATATGCTGATTTGCTGCTAAAGAAACATTTCTGATTATTATCAATGTTGAAAACAGGTGTGCTGCTTTATTTATTTTATGGAAACTGTTTTTTTTTTTTTAGGATTTTGTTTTGGTGAATAGAAAGTTCAAAAGCAGCATTTAGGTGAGTTAACTGTCACTTTTGATCATTTTAATGCTGAATAAAAGTATATAATTTTTAAATCTTACTGACCCCAAACTTTTGAATGATGAGGTATTTGTAAATTTAATAAAAAATGTTCATGATAGTAATAAGAATTTAATGTCACAATGCAAAAACTTCATGCAAAGTATAAATTCATAATAATTTCCTTTTTGAAACATGACCCAGACATTTTTTTTTTCACATGATTCACTCAAACTTCCCTCATGTAGGTCAGAAGTACAATAAAACATTTAAACCATTTCCTTGTAATGAGAAACAGATGCTCAGGTATACCTGAAGCAGAGCTGCGGCCAGATAAAATGCAATAAAGACAGAGGTGAGAGTGGTGTGTCCACCCTGCATAGAGTTAATAGTGTAGAGGAAGACCAGATGACCAGGAGCGACCAGGAGGAAGAGCACTCTGGCAGAACGTGCGTTGACACCTGATGAGAGAGTAAATGTAGGGCGAGTCAGTGTAAGTATTGTTACAGGAGCATGACTGAAGTCATTAGCTACTGTATGCTTCCATCCAAAGTTACGAATTAAACTTATGCATAAAATTGGAATATCGCATAAAACGTTTGGTCCAGTTTTATGTTGTCCCATCGCTAAGTTGAATACACACACAATACAGGGAAATATGTAACTATCAATATTTAGTGATTACGTCTTTGCTAACAATAGGGTTGCTGTTTGTTTACATCGCTCACCTGAGCCAAAGAACGAGCTCCAGGGAGTGGGACATTTCTGTGGGGCTGGGTTCGGTTCTGCTATGGGCAAGGCATTCATGTGCAGGTAGGTGGAGATTCGACTGGCTTGAACCGCCACCAGATTGCCGCCCACACCTGCAGCAGGGCAAAACAAACAAAGTGTGCAATGATCTCTGGTGTGTCATAGTGAGGGCTAGTAAACACAACCATTGGAAACACTGAATCGTGAGATACAAGGAGATAAGGGGTCTCACCGTTGATGACAGGAGTGAAAACTGCCATTCCAGCAAAGTTGGGGTTAGATACTGTCTTATCCAGAATGAGGCCTCCAACACTGTTTCAAAAGAAGTCAAATCTAATTTTAACGACACAAAGATACCGCATCTGTGGTGTCAGGTAAATGATTGACATACTGCTGTCAGCCGCATGTGAGTAATCCATCCATCATAAAGAGGAATGTGGAAATGGAGCATCTTTCTGTTAATCCTACCTGCTGATCGCCATGGCTATAATGACTGGCTCCCAGCCTGAGTACAGCACTTCCCGGGTGGAAGGTATCCGCCGGGCGATAAGTACCCAGATGGGTGTCAGGGCGACGAAGAAGGCACAGACCATTGGGTTGGCATAATCGTTGAATTCTATAGGGAAAAAATGACATTTATTGACATAAATTGAATACATTTTCGTAAGTTATAAATGATGCATATACACCGATATTTAAATTTAATATTAAAAATATATGTAATATATACTATAAATTAGGGCTGTCAATCGATTAAAATATTTAATCGTGATTAATCACACGATTATCATGAGTTAACTCGTGATTAATCACACATTTTTATCTGTTCTAAATGTACCTTAAATTAATACTTTTAGTAATATATATTAGTAAAATCATTTATTGTATTTTTTATATATATTATACATTTATACATTTACAGTATATATTTATATATATTATATATTATACATTTACAGTATATATTTATATATATTATATATTATACATTTACAATATATATATATATATATATATATATATATATATATATATTATACATTTATATATATATATAGTTTTATTTGCATAATATGTGTGTGTTCTGTGTATATTTATTATGTATATATAAATACACACACATACAGAATATATTTCGAAAATATATTTGCATGTCTACATTTATATCCATATCATTTATATTATAAATAAATATATTTAATATATAAACATAACATTTTTCTGAAATATATACATGCATGTGTGTGTATTTACATATACATAATAAATAAACACCGTACACACACATATACCATGTAAACAAAAACTTTTATTTCGGATGCGATTAAACATTTGACAGCACTAATATATTTGTGTGTGTGTAAATATATACAGTATATTATATATAATGGTTATATATATATATTAGGGGTGTCAACGTTAACGTGTTAACGCATGCGATTAATCTAAAAATTTTAACTCGTTAATATATTTTTTTTACGCAAATTAATCGTTTGATAAGGTTTGACCCCAACTCCTTGCCATCATCGCAGCGCGGAAGGTTATCTATCATTGTGTGATGAGGGTACAGCGAACCAGTGTTGCCAGGGTCACGGCACAAGTGGGCTATTTTGGAAATACAGTCGCGGGAAAAATTACAGAGGTTTTTTGGGCTACTTTTATAATGTACCACGGCCGCCCAAGGTGTATATAGACAAATAAAAATTTAAATAGATCCTTTTACTAATGTGTATTATACTTGGAATGTATCCCTGGCAACTTAAGAACAGAGAGGCGGTAACATCACAAACAACGTGAGTTTCAGCCAGAGCTCATGTTAAGGCTTTTACACAGCAGAAATAAACATGACAACAGCCACTATAGATTATATAAGATAATAAACACAATTACGATAGGATATTTGTATGTGATTTTCTTGAGGGAATGTGCACATCTATGCTAATTTGTGCAGCGATATAAAAGGCTATAAATAGCATATTTTAGAAGTAAATGACCAAATTCCACATGTGATCGCAAAATGAAGTTATTACAAACACTGTGAGTTCTGAGTAAAAGTGTACTATTAATCTCATAAATTGTCTTATGAAGCATGATGCTAATATTAGCTCTAATGCAGCTGCAGAACAGGTCCAATTCTTCTTCATAATGTATTTTGTCATAATACTTCACGTAAGGTTGCAAGAAAATGTTTTGTTGTATTTATTTAGAAATACTTTTGATAATAGCTAGGTAAATGTATACTGGGATTGAAGCGATGTGGCTTGGTAAACGTTTTATTGCCAGTATAAAGGCTGATAATGTCTGAATAAAAACAAAAGAATAATAAGGATTATGTCTCATACCTGGCGGAAGTGTGAAAGGTTCTGTTTCCTTAAACTAGTTTGTCATGCATTTCTTTATTTACACATTTACAGGTAAATCCTAGTATTTTAAATTTGTGAATAATCATGATTAATCACAGTCCATGACTGTGATTAACGCGATTACATTTTTTAATCAATTGACAGCACTATACAGATCTCTACATTCTTGAGACTGAATTGTCATGAACAACACATTTAATGGATGACCAGTGGAAATCATCACCAGTTCAGACAGTTTCAAAACCAAAGCCTGTTGAGAAATAATCACACACAACATTCTTTTGGGTGCAATTTTACACCCGGATTCTGGAGAAGCTGGGTAAGATGAAAGCTTTGTTGACCTACTATTTTTACTTTGGCTGTTGCTTGTTTATATCCAGACAGTTTGGTCTGTGAGGTTTGATAAGACATAAACATGCAATCAATCTTTACCATAAATGTTTCCATCTGCATACTCTCATTTTACAACTGTTCACCGCACATCAAAACACCAAGGTGCTACCACAAGAATGCTCAACTAACAATAAATGTGGTCTTGTGTTGTTTCATTGCAAAGCACAATCTAAACTAGAATATTTGCTCCCACTTAGCGTTGCCTCTTTATGGAGTCTAAAGGGAGAGACTGCAGAGTCTAATAGGTGCACCAAAGAAACAGGTGGTGTTCACAAGTCCCAACATGCCCCGACAATCTCCACTATGATTTAACGTAACTCAGCATGATGACTTAGGGAAATCTGACTGAATGTATTACTCATGAGAATCAAAAGTACACAAAAACCATCAACAGAAGAATGGTTTTAACATGGAAACAGTTTTATATTTGAATATATTTTAAAATGTAATTTATTCCTGTGAGGCAAAGCTAAATTTACAGCATCATTACTCCAGTCTTCAGTGTCACATGATCCTTCAGAAACCATTCTAATATGCTTATTATCAATATTAATGATCAGTATTGAAAACAGTTGTGCTTCTTGACATTTTTGTGGAAACTGACAGATTTATTCAGGATTCTTTGATGGCTAGAAAGTTATTTGAAATGGAAATTTTGTAATTTAAATGTCTTTACTGTCACTTCTGATCAATGTAATGCTTCTTTGATGAATTAAAGTATTAATTTAGTAAAAAAAAAACTAAATCAGACCCCAAACCTTTCAATGGTAGTGTAAATATAAATATAATGCACATATAATGTGCACATATAAACATATACATAGTTATGCTTATTCTTGGACACTCTTCTATTACACTTGCATCTTCTTCTTCTTCTGTATTTTTAGCTTGAAAAAAGTAAAGTTAGTCTTCTTTTTAAATCACCAAGCAAGTGTTGACTGTGGCAGTTCCTCTGCAGAGCAAGTTATATTATGATACAGAAAGTGCCGAAACATGGCTAATTAAAGAAGAAACTGACTTTTGATATCTTCAGTTAAGACATGCAAATGTTTCATTTCAGGAGCTGCCAAGATAGTTTCTTATTCCTCCACTGAAGTCGACTCGGAAACAGAGGAAGGATAATTACGTTTCTGGGCCATTCAGTTCATAAGTTATCCGCTAAAATGTATGTGAATCTACAAACTTTAGTGTGCCTGCTCATATATCTGCCTGCACTTGGATCACAAAATGCACTGACAGTAGATATCCGATTACGGCAATGTTCCCAAAGAGCTCAGCCAAAAAACTGAGGCGTCCACTCACCGAGCTCCTTATACAGGCCCGTACTGATGCCAGCCAACAGCGCCAGGGTGATCAGGTCACCGAGGCTTGCTGCAATGGGGGTGGCCACATTGTCTGGGTTGATGCCAACCTTCCTGGATGCAATTATAACCCCGATCATGATAATACCTGGGTGGAAGAGGAGAGGAAAGATTTGTCAAGTTAGTGTTGAAATGGTGGAATTAACACAGGAGATGGTGTCAATCCCAAACAATGAAGACTAGACATTCTTAGTTTTTGATACCTCCTGTTTGGAGGATATATTTCCGCTATAGTGATTAAATGAGACCTCAGAGCTGCATTGTACTTCCAGGTTCAAAAACAAGCATTAGCTGCTACTCATCTCAGCTAATATGTCTCTACATGGTTAATACAACAGATATTTTTTAAAAGTAACACATACAAAGCACATCATATTTTTGATTATATTATTTGTTTTCTACCAAAATGTGCACTGTAAATGTATTTAACACACTGCACTGAGATGTCATCTAAATGCAACTAAACTGCAACATTGTGAAATGTTGTATGGTTCTTGGGATGTGACCACATACACAAATGTAGTTTAAAGTGCACAATATCAGTTTCTCAGCTCCTCAAAATAAGGGTTCCCCAAAGAACCTTTCAGTGAACACTTCTAAAAAGAACGATTGTTTCTTAGCATGAAGGACATCTAAATAACCCTTTTCCACTATTAAGAACCTTTTGTGCAAGGAAAATGTTCCATGGATGTTAAAGGTTCTTCATAGAACCACTGATGCCATTAAAAAACCCTTTATTTTTAAGAGTGTAGATGTCACGACCCTCTCACCTAGCAGCAAAGAAGCGATGAATGCGGTGGCCACGCTGCTGGCACACAGCAGGACGGCATGGCCAATCTTAAAATTCCCCTCTGGAATCCAGCCAAAAATGACTGCGGCGATGGAAGCCAGGAAGCCGACCACTGTGGCCTGAACCTGAAATCAAGAGGGGCACGATGAACTCGGACACCTCTTTTAAACATCCTCCCACCCTCCTAAAGTTCAAAGTCTTCATGTCAAGTTTACTTTGTTCTCTTTCATCATTAGTGTACACATGCCATTATTGGGTTTAGGGGGCATTTCCAAGAAATACATCACCCAATCATTACATAACTGTTAAGTCAAGCATGCAATCTGGAGAAGTCAAACCTCATATGACATGTGACTCGGTGCCAATGACTTTTCACATTGCGCACAAATCTGACAAATCTTTAGGAATGACCATCCCGACTGATTTTGAAAAATATGCATTTGGACACAGCTTCAGTCAATACTACACACTGTGTATAATGTTCAGTGTTGTTATTGTTAACAAAAACTACAATTATTCAAACTAACTTTCTGTAAATTAAAGCTGAAATAAAATGTAAATGTTAGAATTTTTTTAACAAACTTCAATGAAAATTAAAAATGTTGACTTGACTGAAATAAGCTGAATATTTAACAAACTAATAAAAATGACAAAAATCACAACAAAATGACTAAAGTGTAAACTAAAAACTGAAATATAAAAATAAGATCTAAATCAAAATATTACTAAATATTATAATAGTTTATAAATAATACTAAAATAACACTGATGACATTACAAATGTGCTGTGTCCCAAATGGCATAAAAAAAAAAAAAAAAAAGATTAATAATTTATTCAGATTTTAAAACTTCATATCTGGTAGGTAAACATCAGATTTCATATGCTTATTTGCTTATTTCACAGTCAAATAACCAGATTTTCGCGGCTTGTCTGAACAAAGCCTTGTGAACTGAAGAGTTGGCATGTACAATAGACAAACAGGATTGGTATTTTTAGAAGGTCTCCAACCTGAATTAGTGCGAGGTTTCCCATGATCATTTTCCACATATCCTTGGCTGTGTCCATTTGTCCAATATTAGCCTGGTGAGAGGGGGGAAGAGAGAACACAGGAAGTCCATTTACAAATGTTCCCATTACAGTTTAACCACTGCACACTTTCCTCTGAGTGAACAACACTGATCTCGCTTAAGAGTTTAGATGCATCTTTTTTTTTTTGATCGTACAGCTGATACGCTCAGAAAAGCTCGGTTTCACTCTGAAATACACAAAGTACACTGCAGGAGATATTTCATGTTGTCTTCAAGAACCGCAAAACAGCTAATAGTGCTGATAGGATCATCATTAATCTGTGATCGTCCCATGAAAATGAAACAATGAAACATGCATGGTAGGAAACATACATTTTGCTGGTGCTCAGGCGCCTTCGGGCCAGCTTCCACTAGAACAAACAGTGGTCAGTTCACAAGACAAAAGAGGGTTTGATGAGCTGGACAGATGCATCTTATCCTCCTCTCCCTACTTATCTCATCTCTGTCAGTACAGACACTAATGTCAAGTGGCTCCGGCCCAACAGAAGCACTCCGTATCATGGAACGAGGCCTTTCCTGACCTGGACCCACTCAGATGGGACAAAACTACCTGCCTCAGGAGGATATTTGTGTCTTACGAAACAAAAAACCCTATGAAAACAAAACGTTTTCTGGATATCAGCTCTGAGTCATCGATATGATAAACAGCATATAACAAATCTATTGCAATGGAATACTAGCACACTACCTACTGAGTACACTGCAGGGTTATTATAGTTAAAGGGGTCATATGACGTTGCTAAAAAGAACATGTTTTTGTGTATTTGCTGTAATGCAATTCGTTTACGTTTAAGGTTCAAAAACACATTATTTTCCACATACCGTACATTATTGTTGCTTCTCTCTGCCCCGCCTTTCTGAAACACGTCAATTTCTACAAAGCTCATCGTTCTGAAAAGCGCGGTGTGCTCCGATTGGCCAGCTATCCAGGGCATTGTGATTAAATAAATGTTAAATGAAATTATATAAAAAATCATAAACTAATTTAAAACGTAAAAACTTGATGTACTAAAATAACTGAAATACAAAACAATAAAAATTATATAGACATATTATTAAATTATTTTTTGTAAAACTATTAGTATGACAAAATTAAAACATTTTTAAAATTAAAATGAAAACAGAAATTCAACATACTAAAAAAAGCTATAACAGTACATCGGTAAAACTAAAATATGTACACTAACACTATATATCCTATATTTATTACATATAGAGCTGGGTACATTACTTACAAATTATAGTCCGTTACTGATTCCAAATTACATGGAAAAAAATAATAAAAATCCATTACATTACACTACACTACTTTTTGATTACTTTTAACGTAACTCGTTTGTCACATTGATTTAAATAGGATAATATTGTACCATATTGATATTAATATGCAAAGAAAATATAATCCATTCGTTGTTATTAATAACATAAAGTGAATTAAGCATTACATTATGTCAAGGTTTCTCAAACTGGGTTCATGAAAAACTGCAAGGGGTTTGTGAGTTTAATGAAAAGCTAATGATGAATTAAGTCACAAAAATGTAAAATTAAAATAAATCATTTTAAAATAACATCATAACATCAAATAATACACTTACTAAAAATGAAATTATTTGTTTACCTGCATGCCATGTAGGCATTTTAGAAAGGAAAATTTAAAAGATTAAAAAGAATTAGGGATAATCAATAAATTATGAATAGTTTAATGCTATTGTGCGAATATATGTATCGAGTAATCAATAAAAAAAAGTAACTGTAGTCTGATTATGAGTATATTAAAATGTAATTTTAACTTGTAATCTAATTACAAGTACTTCATTTTTGGAATATGAGTATGTAATCCAGATTACTAGTCCAAATATATAATTAACAAAAAAAGGTATATGATAAATATGCTTTATTTGTCAACCTGGGAATAGAAGGTGCATTCAGTCCTATTGCACTGTGGAGATGCAGTATATTTTAGCCAAATGAGGTATACTGTAGCTACCTTGGTATTTCACGTATACAGAAAAATAATTTTATGCACAGAATAAATATTGCAGATATGGTACAGTATGCCAAAATGTCTATTTGAACTGTAAACACATCAGCACTACATTATGTCTGAAAAGGTACACTTTGGCAGACAGTTTCTTAAATGCAAGTCTAGTACAGCAGCCCAACACACAAATGTGGAGGAACCAGTGCTCTTTCCTAAATGAGACAGGAAGTAGAATAGCCTAAGTACGTGGGCAGAATGCATTTCACAGAAGCTGACAGCCCAGCAGTCTCTTTTAGACATTCAGTGCACCTCACTGTAGCCTTTCATTATGTTTCAAAAGAGCTGTAGCACTTCTGAGCTTCCTGTGAACTTCACTGCTTAAAAAACTCAATTACACACTGCATGACAAAATAAACCAGATTTTTAACATATTCTGAAGAATATGTGCGCGCTTCTTGCCAGTATAAAAGTCGATGCCAATGCAAGGGTGTTGTCTGATGTTTCTATTGCCATTGCTAAGGTGCTCCAGGTGGATTTTTTTTACACATTTCTATGCAGTTGTTAGGCTGTTATTGATGGTCACTAGTTGGTTACTTCCTGGCCGAAAACAGCCCACCAATGTAGTCAATTATTCAATTTTAGGTAAAATTGCAACCTTTTTTATAATCAGTATTTTTAATATTAAGTCTGTTTTCTAGTAAAAATGTATAAACATCCTTCAAACAAGACACATTTACATATAAATAATACATTTTCTTACCCTATTGACAAATCACAAGTAAATTGTGTGAAGGACGTTTAGATATTTTCTTTTACTGGAAAACACACTATATATATATATATTATTATATTATTTTTTTTTTTTCAACAGACAATTTATTTATTTTTGTATAAACCTCACTAAATTATGTTGAATAAATAAATTACAAAATAAATTCATGTTATATAATAAAAATATATTTGTTTACTTCATACAAATTTTTGGTATGTTTTATTATGTAACAGGCAAAATAGTTTTTTTGCATAAACAAAATAACAAAAATTGCAGAAATAGAATTTTAAATTCTATTTTATTTGAGCACACATTTGATTGTTAAAAATAAATAAATATTTAGCTTTCAAGTAAAATATTTTGCTGTGTAACTAATTTTTGGGCTGTTTTATTATGCAACAGGCATAATAGTTTTTGCATAAATATAAATAATAAAAGTATAGCATAAATATTTTGCTTTCAAGTAAAAGTACCTTGTTTGAAGGGTGTTTAGATATTTGTCCTGGAAAACACTGAAAATTTGTTAAGCTTTATTGCTAAACAGAACCCCCAACCCCCCCCGCAAATCTGATCATATCTAAACAATATGTCCTAAACAAACTGTGCAATTTGAGGCAGGATGCATTACTAGCCAAGTTTAATTATCAGAGTTCAGGGTTTGTTCAAATCACTAACCCTAAGCGTTAACACTAGTAATAAAACAGCCACTTAAAGCCTCAATAGTCGATTCTGCGTAACTACAAATCATTGTAGTCCATTTAGTGTTCAGCAGAAAGAAAAACATCAATTCTTTATTTTTTCCTGCAATCTAATTTCTGTTCTAACTCAAACTACAATAACAGCAAATTAGCAACGCTACTACAGTATATTACAAATATCCTGTACAACAGGATGAAGGAAAAAGCAGGCAGGAGAGGCCTTTAGTGGGGCAGTTGTCGCCTGTGTTTAAGTGAAGTAAATGTATGTGTGTGTGTGTGTGTGTGCACTGGGCCTCCATGAGGCAAAAGGAAGGAGCTCTTGAGTCGGTGCCAACTGCCTGCTGCTCGCTGAGGTGACCCCACTCCGGCGGTCAGAGCGATTCTTCCGCACTGCGTCCTGCCTTGTGTAGCACTCACACACACACACACCATGAGGGGGAAACACAGCTGGCTCGGCTACTTCCACTACATGCAAGGTTCAAAAAATAATTCCCCAAAACTTAGAATACTGTCATTGTTTACTCACCCTCATGACTTCATTTCTTCCACTGAACACAGAATAATGCGATGGTCACTCTTTTCCAACGAATTACAACCAATAGCATCAAAATAGAAGTCTGTGAGTTGAACTTGAAAACATTTTCACTCTAAAGAATTACATGTACTTTTAAATAATACGTTTTCTCTCAAGCAAAGTGTTGTTTTGCATGAACTTTACTCATTTATAAATAAATAAATATTAATATCATACAATATTAATACAATAATTATTAATATTTTAAATATTATATTAAAATATAATATAAAATAATATTATAATATTAGAAATATTTTGAAGTATGTTTATATATATATATATAGTATTTTACTGAAAAACATGACAAAATGTATTTTCACAGTGTTACTATTTTTTGGGGATGTTTTATTGCTGAACAGATGACTTTTTTTGCAGTATAAGTATGACTTGTTCACAAATTGGATATGAATAATTGGCTTCGCCAGAGGGAAAGAGGAAAAGTGATATTATTTTGATCTTTCCTCACACAAAGCTATTATATGACTTCAGGAGACTTCACACTAGCTGTATTTTTATGATACTTTTATGGCGCTTTTGCTTTTGTGATCTTTTGAGCGTGAACAATCTGCCTAATATCAGACTTTTGTGCTTCACGGAAATAATAAAATAATACAAGACTGGAATAATATGTGGATACTATAAGTAAATAACATTTTTTTAATTTTTGGGTAAACTATTCCTTCAACAGGCTGTCGCTTACTGATAAGTGGGGGTCCGAGCAATGATGATAAGCTCTATGCAAAACATGGCGGTGGTCACACACACACAACACTTCTACAAACGTTAAACCGCACACTTCTGAAGCAGACATGGGAGGAACCTCTGGCAGAGGCAACGGCTGGAGACATGTAACGTTTAGTCTGGTTTTTAGTCCACAAACTCAGATAAAGGCAGAGAGCCAGATTAGGTGCTTTGTGCTGTAGAAACAAGATACACGTTTATGTGACCATTAACATTTTGACAAGCAAGCTGTCAAGCGAGCACAGGGTTTATGGGATGTAATACTTAATAGGATCAAGAGCTAACACGCTCTGACTTCATATTACTGGAACACTGTATTGGCAGTTAGTCACCTTCCAGGCATTGTGGAATGACACAAGACCAACAACACATTTCAGAATTAACTACCTAATATTTCAAAATAGCTAGAATCAGAAACAAAATTCAACTTTTTTTTAAACATCCAATTTTACATCATATAAAGGTAAAAGCCTCTTTCCAGCAAAGGGAATATTTTCATTAAATAAGCACTAAAAATCAATATAATAATAATAATAAATTAATATTTTTAAGTCTTTTATGCTCACCAAGGATGCATTTATTTAATTAATGTAATGAAGTAATATTGTGAAATGTTATTGCAATTTAAAATAACTGTTTTCTAAATTAAATTATAAACATTATAAATGTCTTTACTGTCACTTTTGATCAATTTAATGCAGTCTTTTGAAAAACCACACACACACACACACACACACACATAAAACGAAACAAAACAAAAAACAACAAACTTGTTTGTGGCCGTGTTGACAAACTAAAATTTTGAAAATATTCACATTTAACTTATACAGTGTTCCTCTTCCAGAAAAATGGGCCAGAAATATTGATGGCATTATACAGTCTCTTAAGCTTTGTCCAATAAAATGTCACTTGCCACGTAGTAGCAAATCATAGCTATTTTAAAAAAGGACAAACCCTTTGAAAGCTATTTTTTTTAAAAAGTACAAGCCTACACAAGTTCCTGTTGCAATAGCAAATATATTGACACCGGCCTGAAAATTAGTCAAACCATTTGATAGGCTATTCAAATGGGTCAAGTTTGTAATACTCCAAAAAGACCCACAATGAGACGAGCAAAAATCTACACCAACTATGAACAAGAGGCAAATCATTTTCAAAGGCAAGAAATGAAAAAAAAAAGAAAGAAAAATATGGTCATGTGGGTCTAATTTATTTTTTGAAGTAAGAGCATTAGAAACCGACAGTGTTCTTAATCTGCTAATAATTAGCAGCGGCTCGGAGAAACTGAGCACTTAGTGCAGATTTACAGCACACAGATGACCTCAAGACCGCGGGCTTCACACGTTCTGTTCACCTGATTACTTGTGAATCACTGGATTCCAGCAAAAAAAGCAGATGAACTTTCGCCGAGTGTGGGTTTGCAACTAATTTAAAGTGTTTAACAAGGTATGTAATTAGAAGCAACAGTTTAAAGGTACAGTTCACCTAAAAACAAACAGGTTCACATTATTGACTTACTCTCACCACATTATTTTCTTAAAACAAGAATGTGGGGCCAAAATGACATGAAAATGAGCAAGTGATGACTAAATTAAACTTTGGGATGACTAATTATAGTTACTTTAAAAATAATAAGCTCTCAAAAATAATGAAAAACAATGTCATCTGACAGCACTGCTCCCAGATTTAACCAGCTATCGTGGGCTGCTTAAGGATGTGTTATGATTAAACATGTAATCTTGTGGCGGGAGCTCAGAGAACCACAGCCCAAAAGAATGTCTGGCTTTGCCACAAACCTGGCACATCCATGTCTAGCCGAGACACAGGAGTACCGAGCGAAACTAGGGGAAGTGCACGGTCATGTGCTTAACAGGATTAAAATGATGTTAATTTGACCACAGTGGCCTACATGATGTCCTATTGAGCTCTCGGAGAATAGGGCAGACGGCCCAAGTTATTACCCTACTTTTAACATACTGCAGCGAGGGACAATGAAGCATTGTGAAAATGTTTAAAACTTGTTTTTAACACCAATGCTGCATTTATAATATATGCAGTAAAAACAGTAATGTTTGTGAAATATTATTTCAATTTAAAATGACTGTTTTTTTTACTTTAATACATTTTCAAATGTAATTTATTCCTGTGATGCAAAGCTGAATTTTCAGCATCATTACTCCAATCTTTAGTGTCACATGATCCTTCAGAAATCTATTATGCTGATTTGCTCCTCAAGAAACATTTCTCATTATTATCAGTAATGTTTTGTGGAAAGTCTGACATGTTTTTTGTCCAGGATTTTTCGATGAATAGAAAGTTCAGCATTTAATAGTTTTGTAAAATTATAAGTGTCTTTGCTGTCACTTTTGATCAATTTAATGCATCCTTGCTGAACAACAACAACAACAACAAGAAAAATTATTTTCTGACTGACTCCAAACATTTGAACAGTAGTATAACGGTGGTCATCTCTAGAGTGTTTATACAGGCAAGTTGAAAGAGAAAGACAGTTTTATATTATTTGCCTGCTATAAATTGTATGTTTCTTGAATTAAAAGTAATAGCACACGTCTCATACATTAAATACCAACGGCTCTTTATCAAAATACTCTAACCCCTGGTATACCAATATTTTCCTTCAAATGAGAATTTTAATGCATTCATTCTGACAGCAGGAGTTACATGAAACTCAAACACCTCTGAAAGTTGCCCAAAGTAAGTATTAATCATCATCCAGACAAAAGAAAGAGTATAATGCAAGTGAAATTGCGTCATGAAATTCAGATAATGATTCAATATGATTTTAACATCTCAGTGATATGACGTCAATAAATATGCTTGTGTACATAGTTTTCCCCAGCATTTCTTTCAAAGTCTTTTTGAATTTTATTTAAAGGTCCTATTTTTTTCATCGTTTTTATCTGCATCTTGTGCTGACCTAAAGAATACACAAGCTATTTTTCCTCAAAAAAATGACTAAAGGACTTACCGAGGTAGACAGTCTGGATGCGAGGGTCATCTCCAAGTTCCCCTTCAGGCCCAGGAGAGCAGGCACCAGGATAAAGACTTCAGTCACCTCTGTGAATACCGTCCAATGCTATTGAGAAAGAGACACTTTTTAGCTGAAACATTCACTGAACAGTAAAGCCCAACAACAGCTAGAGATCTTCTGTGAACTACGTTGGAAGTAAAGCTGTGAAATGTTTTTTTATTTTTTTATTTTATGAGATCCGTTTGCTATCTCTTGCTTTTGATCATCAGCTGCAATTTGATAGTCTTTTTTTATGGATGAATTTGATTGAACCTAGTCTACTCAATGGTGAAATGAATTTACAAGGTGCTAAAACTTAAAAACAGAAAAAAAAAAAAACGTGTGATCATAGTAGAGACACTCCATACAAAATCACATGAGCGATACTATAAAATCTGAATTATATGTCCTAGAAAGCCATTACATTAAATGGAAACAATTGTGATATGATATTTTTGCCATATCGTCCACACCAAATATGAACCAATTTTCATTTGATAGCTTCGACTTGTTTGTGTCTATTTCTATTATTCTATAGAATTTTAAGATATTTTTTAGACAAAGTTTTTATTATATTTCCTGAGCTATAAAGGAGCAACATTAAAATCTTTCCCTGAGGATCGCTGCATGTACGATTAGACCCTAAGAAACAAAACCTCTCCATTTATAACAAATATTAATAGTTCTTAATGAGAAAATCTCTGAGCTCCAAAGTTAAATTCAGGCCAATTTTAGCTCTACTGACGCCCTCGTCCATTTGAACCTTTTCCAAGTCTCTGACTTGAGATGTATGAAGTTGATGACTCCGGTAACTGGCAGGCTGTTTTTTTCCATTAGGCTGCGTGCCTTAGATGCAATGCAGCAGAAGGCAGTATAGATCAATACATAGAAGGAGTGCTTATCTTTAGACTCATTCCCACTGGTGCACAGCAATTACAGGCCTGACACTGACTAGCTAAATCAATTCTAGCATCTTGTCAGCACATGGAGAGCGAGAAAGCGTGGCGGGCACCGCTAACGTAACGTTGAAGAAAAAGCGAATGGTAAACATAGCACAACAACACAAAATCTTCTACAAATAGCGGCAAAAAGCACTAGTTAAGGAGTTCGAGCGGTGCAGCTTCCAGTGGGTGGGTTTTAATGGCCGTTTCTTTTTCCTTGAGTCTTTGGCAGTGCAGGGGCCACTTTTAAAAAAGGACTAACATCAATTGGGAGCTGGCGCCCAGCCACTTTGTCTTCGGTTCCCTTTGACTGAACCTCCTCTACTCTGTCTATCTCCCTCCCCCAGTACGATGTTGTCTTCAGGGAACAGCGCAGTCCTGGCCAATGCCTCCAAGGGTTCTGCGAACTTGACGCACAGCAGTGCAGGCATGCAACCGAAGGGGGGCTCGGATTGCAGGATTGTGTAATGTTGGCTGGCAACGCTCCTCGGTTCCAGCACCTTGGTCTCCAAGGCTCAGCGTGTTAGGTCACAGAGGAATTTTGAAGACGCTCTACCAACCTGGGTTGTGTTTAACCTGCAGTGGTCTATGTGCATGCTATGATTTTCAAGATCGTTTATCAAAAAATCAGTTACTCAACCTCATGTTATTCCAAACCTACACTCTTTAAAATTAGGTTCCTAAAGGGGGTTTTCGCAGTGTTAACATAGAAGAACCATTTTGGGTTTCCCAATGAGCCTTTCAGCAGAAACTTCTTAAAAGAGCCATATTTTCTTAATGTAATGTACATTTTAATAATCTAAAGAAACATTTTCCACTACAAAGAACCTTAAGTGGTTCCATGGATGTTCTTCGTGGAACCATCAGTGCCAATAAATAACTGTTATTTTAAAGAGTGTATGACTTTCTTTTCCTCTGTGGAATACAAAAGAGGATATTTTGAAGAACATTAGGGTTCATTTACTTTTATTGACTTTTTTCAATACCTTCTTTTGGGTTCTGAGTGAGTAAATGAATGATGATTTTCATTTTTGGGTAAACTATCCCTTTAATAATCTGGAAACTGTCTGGCAAATTAGATTATTTCTTACCCATCGCTCAACCAATTTTACATGTGATTGTTTCTATGTGGTTTCCAGCGATTTCTTATTGGTTGCTAGAGTATTGCAGGTGGTTGCTTACTGACTTAAGTCTATGGGACGTAAATTGTATTAGTCTGCTCATTTAAAAAGTAAAAACAACAAGCCACATAATTTGAGGCATGATTTATTGTGTGTCTGTAGCACAAACAGTGCTGTTATGTTAATTAATAAAACTTTTAAAAAATTGTTAACTGAAATAAATCTGAAATAAAAATTAAAATATTAGATGAAAAATATGAATACCTTGGCTAGCAACTGAAATAAGTTTAAATTCCAAGTACTAACATTATTAAAACTATGAAATTATATTACAGCTAAATACTGAAATATAATATTATATGTATGTATATGCGTATATGCATGTATACTGTATATATAATGACTAAAGCATATAACAAATTAGCAAAATAAAAAAACTGAAAATATATTTGAAAAAAGCTAATTCAACAACACAAAAGGATAAATAAAAAGAAACCCCGGGTGCCAAGTTGGAACTGAACTCTACAGGACAGTAGACCTCCAGGAACAGGACAGGGCCTCCCTGCTCTAAATCCTAAGTTATATTGACACTAGCCTTAGTAGCGCGGCTACATATTCATTTAAAATCTTACATGTTAACTCTTTAAGGAACTTAGATGATTTATAGCAGTTTAGCAAACAGAACAAATTATTTGTTTGATCTTTGAGACACTAGGAGAGAAAGGAAGCACAATTTCGGCACCTGTTCCTGTCCACAGTTACTCTACAGGACATCCAGCACAAAACTTGAAATCAGTCAGCTGCACTTATGAGTCATAGAAGCCAATGATATGATCAAAGATTAAACCGAACTACACAGAAATTCGCTATAAGATCTGAGCTGACGGAAGGTTAGGACGGGACAGGTTATGCTTGTCTGCCTGCATTGAATCCTGTCAAAATGAGATGACGGTGGATGTGGTAAACCCTAACAGGCTTCCAGTCAGGCCTTAATGTTTAGTCTTTTGTCCTTGTGGTAAAAAATAGTTTCACACATTCAGACTTTAGCACAAACAGGTCTGACTAGAGGTTTTCTAGAACAATACATTCCACATCAGCTGGGTAAAAGACAAAATCACCAAGTCGGCTGAAAAACAAGACTACAAAGGGTGTGGAGCTGAGGACTGTATTATGTAGTGAAGTAAAATCTCATGGCTTCTACAATGTTGTACGTGAATAACAACTAGTGAATTCTCTTTCACAATTGGTTATAAAATCACCCTGCGCCAATCCACAGGTCTACACCCTTTCCTCAGAAAACAACAATAAGTAATAAACTCTTTGGATTTTTATATATGTGATTTCAATCTTTCACATGAGAAACTGAGGAAGTGAGGTAACTATTACATGGAACAACACGCCTCTTCAGAGACTCTGTACCCACAAAACCCCAAGCGGTTAACCATTTTTGCATCTACCAAGGTACAACAGGAAGTCATATTGTATCTGTAGAGTAACTTTTTTTCTGTAGGTAGTACAGATTACCTGCTTAAAAATAAAAGTTCTTTATTGGCATCAATGGTTCCATAAAAAACCTTTAAAAAGGTTCTTTACATTATTCAAATATTCTTCACACTAATAAAAATAATGGTTCTTTTAAGAACTATTCACTGAAAGGCTTTTGGGGGAAACTAAATGGGATCTTTTATGGTATCGCTGACTACTGCCTTTATCTTTATTAGACTGACCTTAAAAAAATATGTACAACCTGTCAGCTGGGATGTGCTCTTTATTTTTAAATAGACCAACCATAAAAACACACATGCAGGAAGTAAATCAATCAATCTATCTATCTAATGCATTTCAGTGGCAATTTGTCACTTTTTGAATTTGAATTTGTCCTCTTCATGAAAATCAACACCATTACACCCTTCCACATGCTGTTAGGGGCAACCCTTAGCGTGGGACAGCACGTGTTCACTGCTTATTTGGAAAGAACCTGTTTTGTGAACAGCGTCTGACATGCTCTGTTGTTCTTAGTACCAGGTAGCATTTGAAAAACCCTGACTGATGGCATTCTGTCAATGGCATCACAAGCATGCAAATCTTAAGATTGAGTTTTGCTATAGCATTTTAACATTCATAAAGGTTATGCTTTAATAGAGTGCTTCTTTTAACAGAAATAAGATGAAAAATACACTCATAAAAATAAAGGTTCTTTATTGGCATCTATGGTTCTATGAAGAACCTTTAACATCTATGGAATCTTAAAACTGCACGCACAAAAAAAAGAAAAAGTTTCTTTAAATTATGAAAATGTTATTTACACTTAGAAAAATGGTTCACTGAAAAGTTTGCTTTGGGAGACCAAAATATGACAAACTGCTGTAAAAATAACCCTATTGGAACCTTTATTTTTAAGACCTTTATCCTTTATAGGTCTCTTTGGATAAAAAATAGCTGTATTCCAGAAATTATATATTCCTATATTATGATCTTTTTTATTGATTGAATTGATTGATTTAACTCCACATTCAACACCAAGCAATTGGGTTTTACTCACCTGAACAATGTCCAGAACCATGCCAGCTGCAACTGTCCCAAACCCTGCCAGCAGGAAAGGGAACAAAACCTGGAGTCCAATAGAAAAGGATGTTTCCTTTAGTGGAGCCGGCGGCACCGGGCTTTGGTCCGTACTAGTGTCATCACTCTCGTTGCTTTGGCTGGCATTCTCCAGGAGCGCGTCCTCTTCCCTCTGGCCCTTTGCGTTGGCCCGACAGTCGAGGACCACCATGTCCGGCCGCTCGTTCTCCTGATCACTGCGGTCCGGTATGGAGGTCACCTCTGTGAGTTCATATTCCCCGGGGGTCTGCGGCACCTCCTCGGGGTTGTCGGGTAGTATAACCGGATGGACCGACCCGTTGGAGTGGTGGAACGCTGGCGGCGCCCCCTCCTTCTTCATCTCTATCCTTTCCGTCCCGGCGGACATGTCGGACAGTTTGTCTTGATCTTTCGACCAGAGTACCATGCGGAGGCCTTTGGATGTAAAGTGTCAATTAAGAAGAAATTAAGAAGCTTGAGGCTCTTACTTAAGTTTAGATCAGCTGTTCACCTGATCTCTGGAGATAGTTTATCCCATTCAAGACGGCTGGTGCTGATGAATGAGTCTACAGGTCGAGGGAGAGAGGCAGGTGCGTTCCCCGTCTCCAGGCTTGTGTAAGATCCTGCCTGAACTTGGGTAGCATGCAAATTACGTTCCCCATTCAAAGCAAATTTCCTTTAAGACATAACAACAGAAAGCCACATGTTAGTCTGTGAAATATAAAATCCAATAAAATCCAAGTGAAATATTCTTCACAAAGCTGATGTCACATAAAGAACCAGAAAAATGGGTTTGAGGGTTGTAATGAACATCCACTGCTACAGTCTTGTGGAGGCACTTGGCTAAAACTTTCTAACCAGCTCTGGGCTGTTGGAGGGCTGGAGACGTCTCACTTTACACCACGTGGTAAATTGTTTTTTTGAAATGTATTTAAAGGTCTCTGGAGCCAGGGTAATGTTACAACTCACTAAAATGCCTGAGTCTGATAAGGTCGACTTGTCACCTGCCAAAAGGAAGGACATCTATTATAAGTTCCTAAATTATCGTTCAGAAGTCATCGTACACTTTGAGACAGATATAGCCTGTCAACCTACTAAATTGAAAACTTAGGTTTAATTGCTGCTTTAATTTTAATTAAAATGTCATAAGCTCATTTTTATGTAATAACTTAAGAGGATAATCAATTCTGAAAACCCATAAACCTGACTACAAATGAGTTCATAAACTCATAGAAATTACTATAAGTTCATAACTTAATACACTGAAAACTTAAACTAGATAGATAGATAGATAGATAGATAGATAGATAGATAGATAGATAGATAGATAGATAGATAGATAGATAGATAGACAGATAGGAAAACGATTTTTGCTAATAAAAACCGGCTTCGATATACAGTTTCTATAAAATACACATTAATGATGAATGTTAATGACATTCACTTTCCGCCGGGCGTAAAAACCTCAAAAACCGACTATGAAGTGATATACTTTTAACATTGTCGAAACTTTCTGGGCGATTCTTTAGAGAAACAAGTATCCAGAAACGTCTTTTCGGCACGGCAGAAGGAAGAGAGGATACGAGCCAACAACAATTTGCTCATTACCTCCACACTGAAACAAAATCCCTACTTAGTAGTCCGATCAAATCCAGCGCAGCATGGGACGACGTAAATTAACACGGCTCGGTGCTGCTTCGCTCTGCACCAACACCTCGCTCGTATATCCCTCAGTAAAGAAAGTTTATTCTGTTCATTTAAGACTCATTCAAAACTCAGAGACTGAAACAAAGTGGCGAAAATACCTTTTTTAGGGACAAACAGTACAAACTTGTGTAAAAGTATCTGGCTCTTTAAAAAAAAAATCAAAGCTCTGTGGTGCACTTGAGTTCATGAGTTGCTATATGGTTTCGTTAGAGATTTAGAAAGTTCTTCAAAACAAATTGACTATATAGGACCAGTGGTCTGAAGTTTACAGGTTTTTTTTTTTAAAGAGAAACTAGAGTAGCCTATAAAGTTCTTTCTTGAACTGTCAAAGATTCTCTTGCGGTGCAACTGCTTTAGGTTCTGATTGGAACCTTTAAATTTAGAATTTTGAGGGTTTAAAAAAAATGGATAGTTTTAAATAGGCTAGTTTAAACATTCAGGGTATATATATTAGACCATTACTTAATCAAGTGTAATTTACGGCTTTACAAGCACATCATTGGAAGAGAGCTAATGCATTATTCGTATATTTTGCAAATGTAGCAAAATAAATAGCCTAACAAATTACAGTTAAACAGATTTATTTGTCATAACAGGAAACAATATGGCATTAAAAGACCCAGGTAAATTAGTCACCTCTTGCGCCTACCTTGAAAAGAAGACACTAAAATGCTCAATGCGGACCTGCGGTCATTCTCCCGTCATTCAGGCGGATCTCGAGCCCTTATCTATGGTTATGGATCCGGACCGAGATTAATCAGTAACCTCTCGATTGAGGCTGTCAACTCTGATCCGTTACATTGTTCCATTTGACACGCGCTCGATCCTGCGCATCTATATGACAGGAGGAAGTCGCTAGGCGGGCGACGCTGACGAATATTACGAATCCTACTATGGAAAACGCTTAGCTCATGAATATCTAAATAGATCGCACAGGCGTTGCTTGGTAACCATTCCGGAGCGTCCAGTCACGCAACGTAATTAATATTCATGAACCCACAGCCTTCGCCCTAGTAGAATCCGTGTCTTCGCGAAGTGACTAACGCACTCTTACCCAGAGTCTTCCTTTCAGCCAATCAGAAAGCCGAGCGTCACGGCATATAATTAACATTCATGAGACGAGCCTTCGCTTTAGTAGGCCGAGCAGATCGCGGGATTCGTGTGTGTTAACATAAGTTCATTTACAAGCATCAGGAAGCGGTTGATTTTAATTTAACAACACCCTGGATAATCATTTAAACTAAATTATGTTTGTCTTCCTGAAAATGTTTCCGACGGCTGTAATACATTCACTGCACCCAGTGCACCCATAGAAAATGAATAAATATGAATTATTCTTCACACTAGAGGGAACTATTAAGGTAACTACTATTCAGTTGCAAGAAAGATATTTAGTTTAATTTAGCAGCAATCTCTGGAAAGGTTGTATTTGATATTTGATCCATTATTAATTTTTCTATTCATTTAAAGGAAATATTTACATATATAGGCTATATGTTTATATGTGTGTAGTTTGTTTTTTTCTTCTAAATGAATGTTAATGGATTTCTAATTTCTAATAGAATATATGGTGTTATTTACAGTAAATATTATATATAGTTATGTATATAATAGACTATGTATATAGTTTAAAAATATATATGAGTGTATGTGGTCCTGGTAAACCCTACGGTGACACAATGTCCCCACAAAGATGGCATTAACTGAAATCCTTGTCCTTGGGGGGATATTTTTTGGTCCCCCATGGGGAAACAAGCTTATAAATCATACAGAATGAAGTTTTTTGAAAATCTAAAAATGAAAGTTTTCTGCTTTAGATGTAGGTTTAGTGTAAAGCGATAGAATATACAGTTTCTACAGTATAAAAACAATTACGCCTATGGAATTTTCCCATAAAACATGGAAACCCAGCATGTGTGTGCGCAGTGCTATTGTAAAATATGCTATAAAGTGCTTTAAAGATACAGAAACCATAACACTAACTTGAGAAACCTAAAAAAGAACATTAAAAACTTATCATTTGAACTCATAACAACCATTATAAGAATTGAAAACCCTATACAGCCATGATATTATAATAGAAAGACTATAAAGATTCACTGAAAAACCTTTATTGTTAGTAGGGAGTATATGATTTAAAAATGCATTTAACAAAATGCAACTTTATTTACTTAAAACTTTATTTATTTAGTAATGCTAGAAGGCCTGCAATAAAGAAAACAAAATTAAAAAAACTTTTTTTCTTCCAGTACATGCAGTATAAGCCTTAGCACTAAGAAATCACAAGACATGGCTTTATTCTGAGAGCTATCGGGATGATGGGAAGCTGCTCTCAGCTGGCCAACCACAACATGCTTACACCCCAAGGCATCAACACGATCCACAAACTGACCCCTAACAAGATCCCCTGGCGCTCTGTGCTCAGTAGTGCTTCTCAGGGGACTTTGGGCTCCAGCAAAAAAAAAAAAAAAAAAAAAAAAAGTTGGTTTGAGAGTTATTATTCTGCTTGCCAACAAGAATGTCTAAGAATAAGAGGACTAAGAATGTTTATCGTAAACTCCAAAGTAGCTGTTTCTGAAAACCTGAACTTGTAAAGCTTCTAGCCTTGAGCGGGATCTAAGAAATCAGTTTACAAGAAATCAGAACCAAAGAGTCCTTTGTGGTTTGGAATTGGATGTTCTTGCCTCTCTCTGATAAGGGACAAACATATTTCAAAAGTGAATGTGTTTACTGCCCTGTGCTACTTATGCAGGCCTGTTGTCTTTAGTGACCTTATGGACCTGTATTTTGAAGCATGTATTTGTTTTTAAGACACTTTCAAAGGACCGACGTGCGTTTACTGATAACTGATTTATTTGTCTTGTCAGAGGGCATTATCTGACTTGTGATGTCATTTATTATAGGTGCTTGTAGTGCATGAATGACACATTCACTATAGATGTGTACCATACAAAAAGTAATCAAATGCAATTTTGTCACCATTCGTTCAACAGGAATCATGCCTTATGATTACAAAGAGCACTACAACAGAGTGTCCATGACAGCAACACATGCTATTCTATGAGAACCAACCAAAGCATGCAGATAAACAAATAAATATGACAGAAGAACCAGGCGGGGTTTGGAGTTAAGTTCAGTCACATGAAGTTCAGTAAGTACACATAAGCTGATAGAAGATGAGAGTTTGTTGAACTGCTCTAAATTAACGGGATGTAAAGGTCACTGACGAATTTCAACAAGACCCATCTAGATTAAGAAATGTGAGTAGAAAACTCAGAAGTTAACCATCACTGTCAATGCATTCCCAGTAGAAGAGAATACAAATGAATAGAATAGAATCTTAATTATACGCCTGGGGCCAGCGGGAATTATTGTACTGTATGTGCAGCAGTGAAAAACAGTAATACCTATAATTATAGATTATAATTATGCAGTGACCAGAAACGGTACATAATACACAATTTTAAAACAATAAAACAAATACACGCTAATTAAAATGTGAAGTGGTTGATCCGGGTATATGGAACCAACAGAAAGATTTAATTTACGTTTTGATCCACATTCACTACTGTTCAAAAGTCATGCTCACCAATGCTGTATTTATTTGTTCGAAACTTCAGTAAAAACAATATTGTGAAATATTTTCTATTTGAACTTATTTTAAAATTTGTGTAAAAGGTGAATTTTCAGCATCATTACTTCAGTCTTCAGTGTAAAACATGATCCTCATTCTAATATGCTGATTTGACGCTCAAGAAACATTTACTATTTTTAATATTGCTTAATATGTTTATGGAACCTGCAATACATTTTCATCTTAGATCTTTGAAGAACAGTTCCACTCTTAGAAAGTTCTAAAGAGCAGCTTTTTATTATGTTTTTGTAACAACTTAAATCTCACTTTTGACAATTTAATCCATGCTTTCTAAATAAAAGCAATCATTTATTTAAAAAAAAATTAAATAAATCTTACCGACCCCAAATTTTTGCTTGGTAGTATAAATTATTTTATTCCACACATTGATGATCCATTCAGACCTTTGTTGTTTATTTCTCAGTTTATAGCATATAAACTGTTTCCTTGTTTTATCTTTGGCCACAAACCATTTGGCAGAAATATATTCTCATTTGGCACAATAACGAGACTTTTGCAAATCAAACTGAAATATGTTCAGAACACCATGTTTAGATGTGCAATATTTTTTATCGCACCATATCTTGTTGTTTTCACACCCGTGGCATCCCCTCACACAAAACGAATGGTTATATCATCTGTATGTTTGGGATTAAATTATTGTGTTAGTGAGACTAAAGTAACAGAAACTGTACTCACAATCCATAACTTTACTCAGTAGTCAGGGTTCATCATTTTTCCTCACTAGGTCTGAGATGAGAGCAGCGATAACCCTATGCATCTAAAAACCAGGAAAGCATTGAAGTGTTTTCACTCCTTGCTGAGGTAGAGATGAGCCGACAAAACAAATCTATCCATAGCAACAGCATCATGACAACCACTCTCTCCTGGCAACTCTCCGGATATCTCTGCCAGATCGGTCTGCTGTGCTTTGTTTTTTGTCTTCCTCTTAGGAATGTTCACTTGGATTTGGACAGTCTGTTACTAAAGTGTATAATTGTGTACTCACCCATTAAAGCAGCTAAACAGTGTAAGTTGTCTCTTAAGGGGACAGTTCACCCCACAAATGAAAATTCTGTCATCATTTACTTTCCCTCAAGTTGTTCCAAATCTGTATGAGTTTCTTCTTTCTGTTGACTACAAAAGAAGATATTCTGAAGAATATTGGTATTAACCAGTTGACGGTAGCCATTGACTTCCATAGTATTTTTTTCCATATTGTGGAAATTAATGGCTCGTCAACCGTTTGGTTAACAACATTCTTCACAATATCTTCATTTTTTGTTCTACAACAAGAAAGAAACTTATACAGGTATATATTCTGTATAGCAGAATTTTCTTTTTGGGGTGAACTATTCCTTTAAATTGTATATACCTTATATCATGGCACTAGAAATATGTCATTGGAAACAAAACTACAAAAAAGTAAACATTGCATGCACTTTGGAGAACAAAAAAGTTTGCCAAATGTGTAAAAACTATGATTACGTAAAAGGGATTTCTCTATTTTAGAACAGGGTGAAAACAGCTCACATTTGACGTGACATTTGGCACAAGGTCCAATGCCACAAATTGCATAACTGCACACATTTCAATTGCATTGAAAGAACAGCAAGAATTGATTTGACAGATTACATCTGTTTATTCTGGGCCTAAGTTCACACAGCAGCTTTCGATCGAACTTAATTACAGTGTTATTTGAATTTCATAAAAATTTAAACTTTTATAACAACAAACCTCATATATTAACCATCATTATGTTATTTTAGTATTGAGATGCTATTAAAGTTTTTTATTAATATTTTGATTTAAGTTGTATTTTTTTCTTTTAATTTAGCTTAATTTTAGTTAATGTTTTAGTAATTTTGTGTTTTGCCTTTTTTTTTTTTAAATATGTCTATATAGTTTCAATATGTTCGTTTAAATGTCTATATATACTGTATATATATATCATTTTTTTTTTTACAGTTAGTTTATTTCAAGGAATGAAATTTTTATGGTTTTATTTTTTGTTAACTATATAACCCTGTTCCTTTCCTGAGCGGAAGAAGCCTAGCACTTACAGTATTTTAATGTTTTTTTTAAATGCATTATATTTGTCGTTACTTCAGCTCTATGAGTTACATGGTCATCATTCTGAATAAATAATAGCGTCTGATGTATGATAAACACCCGCTGGCCTTCCTGACATGCCCTCCTTTCAGCTTTAGTGACATGAGTTACTGGAAACATGAACAGTTTACTTTGCTTACCTCACAACAAAACTGCCCATATTTCTGCTGGCATTATCTGATCGTGGGGAACTCTGTGTCTTACTACAGGTTTGCAGAAATGTACCTCCTGACCTTGTTTACCACATGAAAAAACAATTTTACCATTTGGAATAATCACAATGAGAGGGCTAGAATACTGACCATTTACTCTGAAGTTAAACTCACTTTTAATCGCAATCAAAATAGAATGTTCCAAGGTTTTCCTTTTTTCATCAGTTTTGGCCCTAATTGCTGAATTAACATGTTCTTGTCTCTGTTGACTATAGTTTAAAGAAGTGTCAGGTTTAATTTTACATTTATGCAATTTGAGCACATACCTTGCAGTCATCAAGTTCAGCGTAAGAACAATGTCAGTGTGAATAAAACCTTTGGTCATTACTCAGCCAACAAAGAACATGCAAGGATCCACCTCAGTGTGTAGGCTGAGCAAATATAAATGCCCTTAAACTCCAAATATACCAGCAGGACAAAGGTATGAACTGACATATTCACTAATGTGATGTGATATCACATCTTTGTCTGTGTTAAATATGATTAAATATTATAAATATATAAAATAAATAAATATGATTAAATAATAAAACACAAAGTATGTACAAAAGTATATATATATATATATATATATATATGTGTGTGTGTGTGTGTGTGTGTGTGTATTTGTGTGTTTATTATGTATAGAAATATCACAGCTCTGTGTAAAATATTATAAATAAGTATTATTATACCTCACATAATTCACTAACCTAGGGAATATGACAGTTTATACCTTTGTCCTGCTGGTATATTAGTTTAAGGACATGTGTAAAATATCATACTTTAAATATATAAAATAAATTATTATTATTAAATATAACTAATATTTTAAAATGGTATTAAAATATCAAATATTTCAATTAAGTTAAATTTAATTAAATTGTTAATTCAACTATATATATATATATATATATATATATATATATAGTATGTTTATTATATATTACATATAATACCTCTGTTTGTGTAAAATATCATACTTTAAATATATCAATAAATAAAAATAATTACATGATAACCAGTATTAAAAAAAACAATTCAAATGCGTAACCCTAAATATAGCAAGCACCACTAACGATAATACTATATTCCATTTTCAGACACAAACTCTCATATCTGCCCAGATTTAAAGATTATCCCAAGTGGTTAAGACTCACAAATCTATCCCTACATCATGATTAGGACACACACCTTCTTGGTAGATAAAGACGTTTGCTTTATTTTTCTTCCAGCTACTCTTTCCACCCCCAAACTCAGCAAGAGTTACATATCTGATTCAAGCTCGCAAATCCCATTATGTGACTTTACTTAGCTTCAGCGTGTAGCAGCATGCCTTCTATTTGTTTCAATATAAGGAATGAAAATTGTGTTACATCACACCGCTCGATTTGTTATTAAATATAACAGAATATTATTTCAAACCCTGCTTGTTGCAATCATGTTCTCTGAAATAGTAGAAAATCATATAATTTGTTCCCCATTCTGAGTCATAAGCGTGCTAGTTTAGCACAGAGTGTAAGCATTTTCCACTTTAGACAGACTTTGCTAAATTTGACCCCATTGTTCTTACACCTAAACATCATTAATGCTCTGCTTTAACACATTCAGAGGTGTGCCGCAGATAGCTTAACACAACTAATGTGGAAAATTCTCCACTGAGGTGCAAAAGTCGTCCCGACGGTCACCCAGTGGTCCTGAGCTCGCCGAGGTCACGTGATCAGAATACTGACCAGGTTGATGGAGCCAGGAGGCACCTCACACAGGAAGGTTTGGTTACAGAATAGCCTGACCGCATGTATCACATCTTAAAAAGGTACTTCAGCCCCAGAACATTTCACCTTGTGTGCCCTCAGGGCGCCTTCATGTCCAGAATAGGAAGTGATTCACTAATGAGAGCTTAGAGATTTGTTTCTCCTAGAAAAACTTTAGACAAAAATTATGTGCCTGTTAAAATATAATGCAAGTTTGCTTATAAAATCGAGTGCAATGCAGAATTCTGGATGTTCCTGCTATTCCTAGAACTTCTAGAGTTCATGTCACATCTTTAACTAATAAGTAGGCTACATAATACAGAGCCAAACTAAACAGGTATTCGTATAACAAGACTTTTCAGTGACTTTAATCATACATAAACTGATTAACAGTGTCACCAAGTGGTAAACAGTATAAATGCAGGCTGACCAACCAGTAGAGTTAACAGTCCGATTCACTTGACTGAGTCGGTTCGTTCCAATGAACTAGTTCAACTTCATTGAATCTTTCCATCGCTGTATTCACAACAAACCTGTAACAGTCTGAGTTGGTTTTCCAGCACAGCTAGTTTGTTGGCTTTTAGGTAGCCTGGTCGGGAAACCAGCTAGTTGCCAACCAGGTAAACACCTCCTTGTCAGGCTGTTTTGAAACGGCATCTTGAGGACTTTGAGGAAGGTCAAACTCAAAATGCAGCGCTCCATATAACACACCAGCACTAGACTAGTTTTGCAGATAGGCTTACAGTTTTACTTTTGGTGTCCTTCAATAATTTCTGAACGATTTGTTCGTTTTGCCTGACAGATAAACGACTCGAGAATCAAGAGGTTAACGTTAGACTAATATTCTAAATAATATTCTTATTATTTATCTTTGGCTGTGTTAATGATTTCCAATGGTTTGGAGTATGATCAGAAATTGCTGTGTGAACGTGGTTCAAGGAATGCAGGTATTGCTATTTAACTCTGTTTAAGGAATGAATATTAGTCCTTTTGCTGAGAAAAAAAAAAACAAACAAACAAAAAAAAAAACACACTCTTAAGATCATGTCATTAAAATGTTCCAATCTTTCCATCGAGCCATCACTAATTTGCACACAAATTGGTTCGATCAAATGAACGATTCTCAAATCGGACACTGCAGCCACCCAATTTGCACTCACTTCACTGGACCAGGATGAATGAAACGAAGGGAATGAGTAGACAAATACAAATTTACAACTATAGCTGTAACTAATATTGCTGTTTGTTCATGATATTTAACATTGACATTTGTGTTTTCTGGTAGACTACATCTAGCATTTTTAGCAAGCAACCCTGTTGAAAAAAACAGCATGTGCTTGATACATAAGTTTTGAAGCATGGATGCTGGTTTAAACTGGTCCCTCCTGCTCAGGACCAGTTTAGGACAAGCTCAAACCAGCATCCAAGCTTCAAAACCTACCAAACCAGCATACAGGTGCTGGTCATATAATTAGAATATCATCAAAAAGTTGATTTATTTCACTAATTCCATTCAAAAAGTGAAATTTGTATATTATATTCATTCATTACACACAGACTGATATATTTCAAATGTTTATTTCTTTTAATTTTGATGATTAGAGCTTACAGCTCATGAAAGTCAAAAATCAGTATCTCAAAATATTAGAATATTTACATTTGAGTTTGAATAAATGACCATCCCTACAGTATAAAAGCTGGGTATCTCTTGTTCTTTGAAACCACAATAATGGGGAAGACTGCTGACTTGGCAATGATCCAGAAGACGAACATTGACGCCCTCCACAAAGAGGGTAAGTCACAGAAGGTCATTACTGAAAGGTGTGGCTGTTTACAGAGTGCTGTATCAAAGCATATTAAATGCAAAGTTGACTGGAAGGAAGAATTTGGGTAGGAAAAGGTGCACAAGCAACAGGGATGACCGCAAGCTTGAGAATACTGTCAAGCAAAGCCGATTCAAACACTTGGGAGAGCTTCACAAGGAGAGAACTGAAGCTGGAGTCAGTGCATCAAGAGTCACCATGCTCAGACATCTTCAGGAAAAGGGCTACCAAGCCACTTCTGAACCAGAGACAACGTCAGAAGCATCTTACCTGGGCTGTGGAGAAAAAGAACTGGACTGTTGCTCAGTGGTTCAAAGTCCTCTTTTCAGATGAAAGTAAATTTTACATTTCATTTGGAAATCAAGGTCCCAGAGTCTGAAGGAAGAGTGGAGAGGCACAGAATCCATGTTGCTTGAAGTCCAGTGTGAAGTTTCCACAGTCAGTGATGATTTGGGCTGCCATGTCATCTGCTGGTGTTGGTCCACTGTGTTTTCTGATGTCCACAGTCAACGCAGCCATCTACCAGGAAATTTTAGAGCACTTCATGCTTCCTTCTGTTGACAAGCTTTATGGAGATGCTGATTTCATTTTCCAGCAGGACTTGGCACCTGCCCACACTGCCAAAGGTACCAAAAGCTGGTTCAATGACCATAGTGTTACTGTGCTTGATTGGCCAGCAAACTCGCCTGACCTGAACCCCATAGAGAATCTATGGGGTATTGTCAAGAGGAAGATGAGAGACACCAGACCCAACAATGCAGATGAGCTGAAGGCCACTATCAGAGCAACCTGGGCTCTCATAACACCTGAGCAGTGCCACAGACTGATCGACTCCATGCCACGCCGCATTGCTGCAGTAATTCAGGCAAAAGGAGCCTCAACTAAGTATTGAGTGCTGTACATGCTCATACTTTTCATTTTCATACTTTTCAGTTGGCCAAGATTTCTAAAAATCCTTTCTTTGTATTGGTCTTAAGTAATATTCTAATATTTTGAGATATTGATTTTTGACTTTCATGAGCTGTAAGCTCTAATCATCAAAATTAAAAGAAATAAACATTTGAAATATATCAGTCTGTGTGTAATGAATGAATATAATATACAAGTTTCACTTTTTGAATGGAATTAGTGAAATAAATCAACTTTTTGATGATATTCTAATTATATGACCAGCACCTGTATGCTGTTTTTATTTGTTTTGTTTTTCAACAGGGAAGTTAAATGCATGTTCACCTATCATCTGATAATTGTGAAACCTGTGACAGCATTTGTTTAAATTAAGACTGCTTTACTACTTCCTGGAAAGCTGGCCAAGAGTCTTCCAAGCACAGTAACACATGCACTAGCCTCATTTTGCAGATAAACTGTGAAGAACCACTGCAGCACTTTTTAACTGCATCTCTGCAGTGTTTCAGCAGGTCTGAGCATGGCCGACAGGACCGCGAGACACATTTCACCTCTTCTGAGGTGAAAGAAATCAATAGAGACAAATAAACCTCAGGCTAGGAGTCCACACGGTTAGAGTCACTCCTCATTCTGTGTCAACCACCATCCTGTTCAAGACTCGAATAAGTGAGTCGCTATTTGACATTATTAAATAAAAAGAGAACAGAAAATCAACCGTTTCTCTTTTTTTTCATCCCAGATAAGAGTGCATTTGAAACAAGGAAGCAAAAAGACCAGTGCAGGAGACAAAGTTCATTTAATGGCAAAACCACAAATGTACAAGCATTGTAGAAAACCATATATTACAGTGCTTCATTTTATTGCTATGTGCATTCAAGACACATTATTCTAACAAAATGAGAGCAAATGGCTAAGTGAAAACATCATAATAGAAAAAAGTAAACATCATTTAATGATATTGGCCACGGCTATGATGACTTCCCTAAAGGCTTTTCAACTTTATTTCTATTCAAAATACTGCATCTCTGAACCTTGTACTGACAATGAGTGTGTTTACTTGCACAGTCTTACACTGATTATGCTTAATAACCCAGCAGCATGTAAGGTCATGTAAACACACAAATGGTTTTCTTTTATCAGTTGAAGGTCATAAACTGTTTAAGCCACAATCCTGGTGGTTTATTTAGTGTGTGCATACTGCATGCCAACCAATCATTTCAAAACTCATGTAAACATGTCTTGCATTGCCGGGATTGTTATGCATGCAAACACACTCAATATCTTATTAGTATAGTATTAAAAACCCCATGAAATCCTAAATAGACTGGAGTTTTTGGTCCTGTTGGGGCAGGACGTTTGGAAAGGTTCGTCTTTTTTATCAATTTATTTAGGTTACAAAACGACCTATTTTTGATTTCAAGGGGTTTTTAAAGACAAAGTACTTGATGCTACCGTAAATTGCTCAAGACCCTGTAAATATTTAGAAAAAGGATTGCATGTATGTGCTACAGCAGTGCAAGTTACCTTTGACAAGGATGAAACTGACCAGAATGATTGAAAAATAACCAACAATATTCATCATACAAACCACCAAAATATGTTCACATAACACCTCCTAAACAACTAATGCAGTGAGGTATGCACAAATAATATCCTAAAGTTAACACTTCACTTTATTAATAAGACCTCTGCTGTATTACTAAATGATCATGCTAAAAATAGCAGTAGATTAATTAGCAACCCTGTAAATACCCTAAAAATATCTCAAGACACTGTTATAGGGAGACTGCTAAATCTGTTTCTATTTCAAACACTGATTTATTGTGTCTCTGAAGGTGTGTTTGTGCATATGTTGTTGGCTTAGATCATTCAGTGGGTGTTTGGTGCTGTTGGCTTTAAAAGGCAGATTGTCGTTGCTGTGCAATTTGTAATAATGGAATTAACGGCGAGCTTTGTGGAACTAAAATACACATTGTTCCCTACAATGTGCTTTAGTTATTCCTTGTCACATAGTGCAGATTATTTGTTTGAACAGTCTAGCATTCAAGAACCTTGTTGTGCTGATAATAAGCCCAAAACATACTCTACATAAGTACATAAACACCAAATCTAGTTTGATTTCATGCATTGTCATATGAAATATGTCAGCATTGCCACAAGGGGCGCTATAGTAGGCATCAGTGTAAACATCGTCTTCTACAGTCATTTTTCTGTTTCAGCTAAACTACTGTCATGGCGGAGCAACAGTTTGAAGAGAATCATGTGCTAGGGCCAGCAAAAAATGACATTTTACATTTAAACTGTTGACATGTTTGTAGCTAGCTACCTGAATTCTGTTTAAGACAAATGTTTGAAGGAAAATCTATACCCTCACCTATTGCATTTGCAGTGCATTGCAAGATTAACATTTGCGTATTTGAGTAGAGTATATTTCAGGCTGTAAGGTGCAGTCACATTAGCAAAATTTTGCGGGCGAAATCTATTCCACATGATTGGGAATTTCACATGAGGGCAAAAAAGTTCCCAGTGCAGAGAATTCGGTCATGTGAATACGCCGATCTGACCAATAGTAAGCTGCTTGGTTACGATAAACTTCCTCACGTAGTTTTCTCTAGCATTTAAGTTGGTTATGAAAATTCGCTACATGAGCCCAGCAGTTTTCTGTAGGTTAGTTTGGCAAATTCGTGTGACCAATTCGAACGAGCAAAATCTGTGTTCAAATTTTTTGCGAAAAATCCCAACTCGCAAAATAGGTCAATAGCGTAGATATGTAAGAAGCACAGCTCACACAGAAGTTAGCAGATTTCTATTGCTCTGCATGGCGGATTTGCAAGACCAAATTGAACATGAGTGAAAACGGAATTCATGTGAAACTCCCAAATGCGCAGACTGGATTTTGATGCAAAATTTCACCAAGCGACGGTAAACGTCACCATACATTTAGTGTGAAAATTTGTGTTTTACTTGATCATTGAAGGCAACTTTTTCTGATGTGTAAACCTAAAGTTCTATGGTTAAAGAATCTCCTCCTCTTTTACATATAGAATCTCATGGGCGGAGCTTGGGACTTGATTGACACCTCCTACTACCAGTAGGCGATCACGGATCACAATGCTGGAGGCAGAGCAACGTGGTGTTGACATGGGTGACAGCCTCTCCCATTTTCTTTTTTCAGGATGGAAGGCTTCAACGGTGTCCAGCACTGATGGCTGATGGCCTGTAGGAAGAGAGCAGATGTTTGGATGACACCAACCGTGACAGCAACTGTGCAGTAGATAAATATATTATGATGCAACTTCCATACCTAGGCCTCCTGCCACGATCATTCTGCCTCGCACTATGGCTGCGGCAAAGTCTGCTCGCTTGGTTTTCAAGGGTACGGTGTCCTCTGATTTCAACCAAGTTCCTACAAATCAAAACGGACACAAAAAACAATAATAAAATGCTAAATATTAAAGGTGAAGTGGGTAATTTCTGCACCACTAGCAGCAATTTACAAGATGTCATTTTAGCAATGCTTACATATAATTTGTACATTAAAATGGGATGCAAGAGTGTATTTTAACTTGGAATAAATTACACACTATTCACCATTAACATGGTGTGATTTAAAATCTGACACAATAAATCAGATTTATACAATGAGTGAAAGAAAATTAACTGGCTTATATGTGATTTGAAACTGTTTCATTTGACAGCTTTTCCTAAAATGTCTAAAGAGGAAATGGAAATAAAGGGCTTTCCTGCAGATTAGAGCCTGCAAGCTTGTCGATTAAAGCTGACAGACTGTTTTCCATTTGCAGGATCTAATATCTGTCTAATAACTAAGCCAATGGCTTGCCGTAATAAATGCAAGGACCATTTCTTCAAAAAATTACTGAGCTAGAACACTTTAATTGCTTTGAAAAGGAAGTTGGTGCTGTGCAGATTTCTGTGTTTCACAGATGTAGAACGTTAATTTGGCACATTATTTACATTTCTCAGTCAACCTAATCAGCCAAAAAGCACAATCACAGCGAATAACACACAAACGGCATTAGAATAATGATGGTTGTTTGAGAGATGCCAACTCCTTCTGCCATGCTTGTTTACATACTGTTGAAAAACATGTGATGAGCTTTTGATTGCAAAGACTTGTATGCAGATGCTCACAGCACTTATGTATATATAACTGATCAAAACCACTTCAAAATATAGAGCAACATAATTTTTTTCATTGCAGGCAATTTTCACAAAACAGGAAACTTGCTAAAATGCACTGCAACAAGTGATGTGAAAAAAAAAAAAGTGAAATGAAATGAAATGTGATGTGAAAAACAGGTTTTTGTGTATGTGTGTGTGTACAACCTGAATTCCAGAAATGTTGGGACGTTTATTTAAATTTGAATAAAATGAAAACTAAAAGACTTTCAAATCACATGAGCTAATATTTTATTCACAATAGAACATAGAGAACATAAATGTTTAAACGGAGAAATTTTACACTTTTATCCACTAAATGAGCTCATTTCAAATTTGATGCCTACTACAAGTCTCAAAAAAGTTGGCACGGTGGCAATAAAGGGCTGAAAAAGCAAGAAATTTTGAAAAGATTCAGCTGGGAGAACATCTAGCAACTAATTAAGTTAATTGACATCAGGTCTGTAACATGATTAGCTATAAAAGGGATGTCTTAGAGAGGCAGAGTCTCTCAGAAGTAAAGATGGGCAGACGCTCTCCAATCTGTGAAAGAGTGCGTAAAAAGATTGTGGAATACTTTAAAACAACGTTCCTGTCACGAATATGGTTTGTGACCTTCCGTCCGACTGCCACAAGAGGTCGCCTCTCCATCATATTGTTAAATGTCACTCCGGACTACAGTTCCCATCATCGATTGCACTGATTACGCACACACAGCTGAATACACTGATTACACATACACAGCTGAATTAAATCAGACACGCTTTATAGCCTTGGACATCCTCTTTCAGATTGCAGAGTATTGTTTAGCGTATATCTCTCAGCGATAGCTAGTTTACGGAGCCAGTTTTCTACCCTAGTTTCTTGTTCATAGTTCTAGTTTAAGTCTAGTCTTGCATTGTGTTGCCTGTTACCTGATTCTTGCCTGTGTATCTTGGACTTACCCTTTGCCTTGCTGTTTCGGACTGTGCTTGCACCTCACCTGGACTACTGCTTATGTTATTGGACTACCCCTCTTCTCAAGCCCTCTGGATATTGTTCGCTGATCGAAGACCCATGCTTGCCTTAGGATTACTCTTTGTCTTGCCTGTGTTATACCTGTTTGCCATTGTTTGACTCATAGGAATAAAGGAATACGTCTTGGAATAAAGCTTGCAAATGCATGTCTCACGTCTTGTTCGCCCCGAAACAGTTTCTCAACGTCAAATTGCAAAGGCTTTGCAAATCTCATCATCTACAGTCCATAACATCATCAAAAGATTCAGAAAAACTGGAGAAATCTCTGTGCGTAAGGGACAAGGCCAAAGAACTTTGTTGGATGCCCGTGTACTTTGGGCCCTCAGATGACACTGCATCACTCATCGGCATGATTCTGTCAATGACATTACTAAATGGGCCCTGGAATACTTCCAGAAACCACTGTCGGTAAACACAATCCTCCGTGCCATCTGCAGATGCCAACTAAAGCTCTATCATGCAAAAAGGAAGCCATATGTGAACATGGTCCAGAAGCGCCATCGTGTCCTGTGGGCCAAGGCTCATTTAAAATTGACTATTTCAAAGTGGAAAAGTGTTCTATGGTCAAATGAGTCCAAATTTGACATTCTTGTTGGAAATCATGGACGCCGTGTCCTACGGGCTAAAGAGGAGGGAGACCTTCCGGCGTGTTATCAGCGTTCAGTTCAAAAGCCAGCATCTCTGATGGGGGTCCATAAGTGCATAAAGTATGGGCAGCTTGCATGTTTTGGAAGGCACTATGAATGCTGAAAGGTATATAAAGGTTTTAGAGCAACATATGCTCCCCTCCAGATGACATGTATTTCAGCAGGACAATACAAAACCACATACTGCAGCTATTACAACAGCATGGCTTCGTAGTAGAAGAGTCCGGGTGCTGAATTGGCCTGCCTGCAGTCCAGATCTTTCACCTATAGAGAACATCTGGCACATCATTGAATGAAAAATATGTCAAAGACGACCACGAACTCTTCAGCAGCTGGAAACCTATATCAGGCAAGAATGGGACCAAATTCCAACACCAAAGCTCCAGAAATGTATAACCTCGATGCCCAGTCGTCTTCAAACTGTTTTGAAAAGAAGAGGAGATGCTACACCATGGTAAACATGCCCCGTCCCAACTATTTTGAGACCTGTAGCAGGCATCAAATATGAATTGAGCTCATTTTGTGCATAAAATTGTAAAATTTCTTAGTTTAAACATTTGTTATGTTCTCTATGTTCTATTGTGAATAAAATATTGGCTCATGTGATTTGAAATTCTTTTAGTTTTCATTTTATTCAAATTTAAAAAATGTCCCAACATTTCCGGTATTCGGGTTGTGTGTATATATACAGTATATATATATATATATATATATATTAGTGCTGTCAAATGATTAATCGCAATAAATCGCATCCAAAATAAAAGTTTTTGTTTGCATAATATATCTGTGTGTTTTGTGTATATTTATTATGTATATATAAGTACTGTCAGTCCTGTCTTCCCGTGTCATGTGTTTCCCCTCCTCTCGTGCCCTTATTTGGTATTCCTGTTCCGGTACTTGTTTGTCATCATTAGTTTATTAGTCCCCTGGCGTGTGTGATTGTTCCCCACCTGTTTCAGTTCTCCTCATCTGATTTCCTTGTGTTTATAAGCCCTGTGTTTCCCTGTCTCCACGTCGGTTGTTAATTGTTATTCTAGTGTTTGTGTGTCCTGCTTTCCTTTGTTCCTGAGTTCCAATAAAGTCTGTGTTTGGAGAAACTTCTGGTCCCCGCGTTTCCCTGGCTCCAGCAGGATCGTGACAAGTACACACGCATACAGTATATATTTTGAAAATATTTACATGTATTTACATGTCTATATTTATATGCATATAATTTATATTATAAATAAATATATTTAATATATAAACATAACATATATTCTAAAATATATACATGCATGTGTGTGTGTGTATTTATATATACATAATAAATATACACAGTACACATACAAATATTATGTAAACAAACTTTTATTTTGGATGCGATTAATCGCGATTATTCATTTGACAGCACTAATATATATATATATATATATATATATATATATATATATATATATATTTACTGACATATTGCTCGAAACTTACTGATATAAAAATTATAATTTAACTTTATTTGGAGTACTACTTGTGCACAATGTACATTTCTTAATATTAAGCCTAAAATGTTTTAATGTCATCAAAAGTCATCAAAGCTTGGTAAATATTGCTCACAGACACGTAGATTTTGCCTTAAATTTCACCAAGCTAATTACTCACTAAAAACCCCCACGGATCATGTTTTCAGGCCATTTCAGCTGATTCACGAAAGTGGCAGGCGGGATTTATCGCATGAACCAATCACAGCTGATCATAACCAGTCATTTTGCGAAGGAGGCATTGCCTCCTCTCACGTGACTTTCCAACATTCATTCTCAATTACCCCCCCACCAACCTCACGGCATGCTTTAGGGGGTCTGTTAAAACTCAATAGACCTTTTTCACATTTCTGGGTTTCTTAGCAGCGGAAGTCGTCATAGTTGGGTTAACTTCAAGAGCAGTGAATGGGAGACTACCACAAATATATTTTTGCATTCCCATTTGCTCAAATAGCAAAAAAAAAAAAAAAACCTCCACGACAAGTGTTTTTATGATTTTGAAGAAAAGGAAAAAAAGTGAGAGAGACAGATAATGGCAGTCAGAAGAGAGAACGAAGTCAAATTTACCATCCCTCCCATAGACGCTGCATTAGAAACAACCTTGCATTAGCGTTAACTAGTTTTGTGTTTTTTTTGTAATTTGATGCAGGGGTGATATAATACAAAGCATAGTGTTATAAATGTACATAAATTTAAAAAAATCTAAATATAAAAAACTTTGGAGGATTTACGGTGCTGATGACCGTAATAAATGCGTCATCACAGCCTTGTGAAAAGGATCCACGGGCTCAGGGGAGGCACGACAGGCACCGACTCCGCTGTAACTTTACCTGCTGGTGTCACTGTTGGACAACGTTTCTTTAGAAAAACTGGTGATTTATACACTTTTTAATGTTATATTTTGTAATATTGGCATTGTTTTATTTTTGTACTGTGAATTCTTTTTCTTATCCAATATTTTTAAGAGGTACTGCCTCTCTTGCCTCCTCGGAGGAAACCTCCCTGATATATATGTATGTATGTGTACATTTATATATTTATTTAATTTAAAAATATCATCTTAATTAAAACATACCCAATAATGATTTTTTTACCCAATAGTTCTAACATAATTCATTTAGCATCATGCTGACATTGCTGTATAAAAAAAAAAAAAAGTAGACGGACAAACTGTGGTTGTTTGCTTTTCATGTCAGTCAGATGTTCTTTTCTGATATAAGTGGGTGTTTCTCGCCCCCAAATCAGCTGCAATTTTGACTTTATGGTATTTAAAGACCTTATGCAATATTCATAAAGAAAGCTGCTTTAAAGGTAGCGGCCTATGTAGTCAGTGGACAACAAGGATGCTCGCCGAGTTTGTTTTTCTCAGTTGATTTTAGTTAAATCATTTATTGATGTTTTGCTGCTAATTTGGCAATTTGGATCAGGATCAAAGTGTCCGACTTGAATGAGCAATGAAGGGTCTGTCAACTTTGGACAGGATATTGATTTCAGCCCTTGGCATGCAACGCTCTCACTGTTGTTGGCCGAAAATCTGACGCTTTTTCTGTTGAACAGTGATGCCCTTTCACTTTTTTTGATGCCAAGCATGCTTTTTATTCAGATGCATGCTCATATTCCCTTCAAACAGGTGGTGGGGTCTGTCTTGGTGCCTGTTCGTTTGGCATAAAGTTATAAAAACATGCTGTTCTGGGTCTACCGCTGCTCAATTAGCAAGTATACAGTGTCAAGTTGGATCTTTAATAAAGAGCACATCCATCTTGCCTAGAACTGGGATTTTCTCGGGATATAACCCTCTCCATGGCAGCCAGCGTTGAGACAAAAGAGCAGATGGGCTCAACTATCTATCAGGATGAGCTATGGATAAGGGATAACAATGTGTTTCTGAATGGCATCATTCAACGCCCCCTTCCTATCCCATGATCTTATCGCCTAGTTATATTAGACTGGGAGACTTGTACGCTTTATTGTCAGTGGTGGATCCGGGCAGAAGGAAATTAGATAGCGAGGCTTAATCCCTCGTGCTGCTCTGTGAACAGCGGCTCATGCACCTGTTGACTGACACATGTGCCAGTAATGGAATAATTAAAAAAGAGAGAAATGATTCACACGGCAGCTTGCAAAGTTCAGTTGTTCGAGATGACCTCCTCCTGCCCACTTACGATAGGAACTTTTTTTATCGCCCTTGGGGCCAAAAAAGTCCAATTTTCCCATCTGCTGAATCTGATTAGAAAAGATCAGATTTGAGCGGAAACGATGTAGAGGAAGAAAAAGCGTGAGAAGCTGGAAAGAAATCAATAACTCATTTCAGCAGGTCTTACGTTTTGTCACACCTTGTATCTTTCCACCCCCTTTTTAGGTTAATCCGAGAAAAAAATCGAATAAAAAGGGAACAGTTATCGAGATTACTAATATATTTGTGTGTTGAAACATTTTTGCTGCTACGCATTCAACAGCTAAAACAATTTTTCTTGGAGATTTCACAGATTAAAACTAAGGGCTGTTTCATGCCACATGCACAAGCAGAGCTGATTTAATTTGGTACCTATATTCACAGGTTACAGTATTCACAGAGTTTCAGCACTAAGCCTATTTTTGTAATGCACTGTTTGCTGAAAGCCCTGTGGGAAAAAAAAACCCATATTAAACCAGCCTAAAATGGTATTAGTCAGTCTGCTTAAGCTGGTCTAGGATATTGATTTTATTGGGGTTTTGGCAATCTTTCAGCTGTTTTTTAACATGGCAATGTGGATAAAATGCACTATTAACGTATTTATCAACACAATCTAGCCAATCTAGTCTGAAATATTTTCCATTTCAATATATTTTCAAATGTAATTTATTACTGCGATGCAAAGCTGAATTTTCAGCACCATTACTCCAGTCTTCAAGTTGTGCTGCTTAATATTTTTATGAAAGCCGTGCTGCATTTGTTTTCAGGATTCTTTGATAAATATATAACTCAAAAGAATAGCATTTATTTGAAATCGAAATCTTTTATCACATTATAAATGTATTTACTAATACTTTTGATTAATTTAATGCATCCTTGCTGAATAAAAATATTAATTTCTTAAAATAAAATCTGAATAATCCCAAATCTGACTGAATACAGACAATTTAAAGGGATAGTACACCCAAAAATGACAACTACTCCATGATTTGATGATGATACTCCATGATTGCCATGCACTCTCTGCTGAACGTGTGTATGACAGTTAGCGAAAGCTAGAGATTACGGTTTATAAAGTTTTAAATATGGATATTTTTCTTACACAAATGCATTGCTTCACTTCAGAAGGTCTTTATCAACCCCCTGGAGCTGTTTGGAGCACTTTTTTAATGGATGGATGCACTTTTTGGGCCTCCAAAATCTCGACCCCCATGCACTGCCATTATAAAGCTGGGAAGAGCCAGGGCATTTTTTTTATATAACTCAGATTGTATTCATCTAAAATAATAAAGTCATATACACCTAGGATAGTTTGAAGGTGTGTAAATCATGGGGTAATTTTCTCTTGTGGTTGAACTAACCCTTTAAGCATTTTTTAGCTTCAATTTGAAGTTTGGGTTCTGTTCTATCTGAATTAATGGTCATTTGGATGTAAATATGAGAAACATATTTTTATACTGTTGGCATGTCTAGCTATTTTACCTTGGTTGGTGTCAAAGATGTTAACATTCTTGGTGAACTTTGAACTTTGGTGTAGTCCTCCTTGTCTGAGCCCACCCAACCAGCAGAGACGCCCGGCGCTGTCCCATAAGACACCAGAATAAGATCTCTTACAAGGCAGACTGGGTAGAGAGGACCAGGTACGGCTTTCCATGTCGAAGACCTCAAACGCCTTCACCAAACGCTTACACTGACGTCCTCCTGAAGGAACACAGATATTGATGGTGATTGGTCATTTCTGAATGGTGAAGCACCAAGTATCTGGCATATTTAGAAGTAAACACAAATTTTATAAGCCAATTATCTTTTTGTTTATCGTTTGGAATTTTATTTATTTCAGGTTTTTCGCTTGTTTTATAAAGTTAAATTTAAAACTTTTTAAAGACCATTTTAAGTGAAGGAAAAATTGAAGGTAACAAATTAAATCAATATGTTCTCTAAATACAAATGCCTAGGGAGCAAACAACAAGTAGAAACAGTTTTGCCAAAAACATAAAAAAACAAAAACTGCTAGAATATTGAAATATCTTTTACTGTACCTTCTGATCACACTTCAAACAAAAAAAAGTGATGCTTTTCCTTAGTATTTCTGTGTTATTTTCCATTGCAAATGCCTAAAGACTTTTAAATAAAGATATATTTACTCGATAAGCAAAATGACGTAAGATAAGAAGTCTTGTTTTCAGAGAAATTTATTAAGACAAGAACAAATATCTGCCAGTGGGCTCAGAACAATTCAAAGGAAAACAAGTTTTCCTACTCAAGTTTTGGATATTTGTTCTTGTTTTAAGTATAAACCCACTTAGTTTTGTTCAGCTTCTCAGAAAACGATATCTTCATTTTCTCAAGTAAATGTATCTTGAGGATGTAGATATTTGCACTGGAAAAAAAGACAAAAATACTGTTCATTTTTTGCAGTACATGCAAAATGAATGCAATGACTTTATGAATTTACAACTTTCTGCTCCGTTTTGAGACCTTTTTAAGGCCTTAATTTGTAGAAGACTTTCTAAGACTTGCAGAAACCCTCTTATTAATTTATTTTTTCTTCAGGAGACATTTTCAGCAGTGTCCCCAAAACTACAGCGAGGTCAGGAACACACACACACATGTAAAATATTTAATGCACAAGGGTAGATTGCAGATACACAAGGACTCTCTCTGCTCAGCAAACCTGCCACGTAGATCTTGGAGCCCAGTAGGCAGACGCTGGTATCATAGCGTGGGGTGGGTATGGGAGGAAGGAGCGCCCACACGTCCTTGCGAAGGTCGTACTGCTGGAGAATACTTCTAGGCAGGAGGTCTGCTCCCATTCCCCCAACAGCAAGAGCTCTGCCGTCTGAACAGAGGTGAAGCGAGTCAAATGAAGGTCTTTCTTTTCAACAAAGAAATCTTGAGCAAAACAGTCTCTCACCTTACAATGTCAAATACAATGTCAAGTAAACAATAAATAAATGCTTTAAATGTCATGTGCTGACAGAACTGCCGCTGAAAAGAGGTGACTATTTAAAGTGACTGACATGTTTTTTGTTTAAAGTCAACATGAAATAAAACCGTTTATTTCGTTCTTTAATACACATTGTTTTTTATTTTGCATAAAAAATTTATATTTTATACACTGAAAAAGGTGTTTTCTTTTCATTTGCCTTCGTCTGTGTTATACACCTCCACGGCCTTCAGGGGCGCTGGTCCTTCCCATTCCCCGACCACCAGCAGCTGCTTACCTAAGACAGCCACAGCCGCCCCGGCTCTCGGCGTGGGCATCTGAGCGAGACTGAGCCAGCGGTCCACCTCAGGGGAGTAGAGCTCGAGAGCGCTGGTGGGTCGACCAGCATCACAACCCCCACCATATACAGCTGCCCCCGACATCAGCCAACGAGTGATAGACACGGGCACTGGAAAGACACGCCAGGCTCTGCCAGTGAAACTCATGGGCCGAGGGCACCGTCATCACCCCAACCAGTCGCTGTGGTTCCTCACGTCAGCTCCTGTAAAACATCAGAGGAGTTCGTTTACACGGCCAACTCTACATTCAGCCCACATCTAGAATAGCTTTGAAGTTTAGTAGTCACTGCTGTATCCGCTGTGTGCGATTCATACAGCAATTATGACAATGTGTACAGTGATTACAACATTCGCAATGTCCATATATTCTCATACTGTCGCCTACTATTCCCACGGCTCACTGGGATATGATGCTTGACTCATCACATAACATCTCTGCATATATATGAGGCATCACTGGAGAGTGTTGCACTTTTCCAGCCTGTTCCATTTAGCTTTCACAGGCATTTATCCCAGTATTTTAGTAGTGGGCTATATGTTTCTTCTTGGTATTTTGATTGTTTATTCTTGGCTGTCTGGCCTAGAAACTGCTATTAGGGCAAACAGTCTTGATAATTGATTAATCTCTCCATTATTTATTTAACAATCGGTAACACTTTAGTATAGGGACCAATTCTCACTATTGACTAGTTGCTTTTTGCATGCCTATTATTAATATATTATATCAATAAAATTTATGTTAGATATTAATTAAATAAACATAATCCAATTAACATGAATAAAATCAAAATCCTTGCATTTTTATATAGAATAACTGACTATATTTGTAGTGAACACCACTCCATGTTGATCCTAAAATAATAGTATTATTTCTTAATTTTATTTTATTTTTTTACCTTTAACAGTGACAGAAAGCCCCATGGACGCCTCTCTGAGTGAGCACCTCTTCCTCCATTTGCCTTCGTCTGTGTTATACACCTCCACGGCCTTCAGGGGGCGCTGGTCCTTCCCCATTCCCCCGACCACCAGCAGCTGCTTACCTAAGACAGCCACAGCCGCCCCGGCTCTCGGCGTGGGCATCTGAGCGAGACTGAGCCAGCGGTCCACCTCAGGGGAGTAGAGCTCGAGAGCGCTGGTGGGTCGACCCGAAGCATCACAACCCCCCACCATATACAGCTGCCCCCCGACATCAGCCAACGAGTGATAGACACGGGCACTGGAAAGACACGCCAGGCTCTGCCAGTGAAACTCATGGGCCGAGGGCACCGTCATCACCCCAACCAGTCGCTGTGGTTCCTCACGTCAGCTCCTGTAAAACATCAGAGGAGTTCGTTTACACGGCCAACTCTACATTCAGCCCACATCTAGAATAGCTTTGAAGTTTAGTAGTCACTGCTGTATCCGCTGTGTGCGATTCATACAGCAATTATGACAATGTGTACAGTGATTACAACATTCGCAATGTCCATATATTCTCATACTGTCGCCTACTATTCCCACGGCTCACTGGGATATGATGCTTGACTCATCACATAACATCTCTGCATATATATGAGGCATCACTGGAGAGTGTTGCACTTTTCCAGCCTGTTCCATTTAGCTTTCACAGGCATTTATCCCAGTATTTTAGTAGTGGGCTATATGTTTCTTCTTGGTATTTTGATTGTTTATTCTTGGCTGTCTGGCCTAGAAACTGCTATTAGGGCAAACAGTCTTGATAATTGATTAATCTCTCCATTATTTATTTAACAATCGGTAACACTTTAGTATAGGGACCAATTCTCACTATTGACTAGTTGCTTTTTTGCATGCCTATTATTAATATATTGAGTGTTTATTAGTACTTATAAAGTAGGAGTTTATTGAGGCAAAAGTCGTAGTAAATAGTTTGTTAATGGCAAAAACTGGACCTTAAAATAAAATTGTGATCCAACAATCAGATAATAGCCAAATGATTTCCTTCAGTTCAGTGCTATATGTATATGTTGAGTGTATTTTTTTTTTAAATATAATATTTACAATATGAGGTACAGATTAAATAACCTAAACAGTGTTGTTATTGTGAACTAACTCTAAAATAATTTTTGTTCATTTAAATGAATATAATTTTTTTAAATTATATATATATATATATATATATATATGTGTGTGTGTGTGTGTGTGTGTGTATACACACACACACACTGTATAGTGATATTTAATCACTCATTTGCTGTTACAAAAGATGTTCTGAAGAAAAAAAAACACTAGCATGTAATATAGTAATTTTAATGATAAAAATGAGGGTGGGATTTAATTTTATGTTCTAACATCAACCAGCAGCTTGCATGACCTGGATAACATCAGCGTAAAATCTATCTATCTATCTATCTATCTATCTATCTATCTATCTATCTATCTATCTACAGTATATATATATATAATGCACTTCATAAAGTAAATACATCTTTATTTCATGTTGACTTTCTTAGTATAGTTGAGAGTGAAATAGATATAGTTTCTGCTAAAAACAAACACTGTAATTAAAGCTTGTTTTTGTTTTCCCTTTAGCACATACTTATATACAAAGCACTATTTATTACAGCACTACAATTATTGTGTAATCATATTAAGACAAATAATACGGGAACTAATTACAGACGGCTAATGCATATCAAAGACTTCAACCAAGAAAGAAAAGCTCACAGTTGTTACAATATGTATCCCAGCAAACAAAGAAAGGCACATTTTGTGTTATTTATGGCTGTGAAGTCCACGGTTTAAGTTATGCAAACACTTTTTTATGCTCTATTTTCATCCAAGTGGAGGCAGAGATATGGAAGACGGCCCAGAATAGCATCATCACTTGATTCAATTGACGCAACCAATTTCACACAACTGTTCTTCTCTCCTCAGCTGTGTACACAATGAGCTTGAAGTGGGCCGTTGAACCGCGGCTTAGCATCCAGCAGTATCCAGGCAACTGTGGGCTTCACCTCACTATATCTCCCTCAGTCCCTGTCTTTCCTCGAGAAACCATTGCTACCCATGCTTCCTGTACTACAGGTCACCTTCACTACAACCCTCGCTTGAGCACGAGACTTAAACATAACGGAGAAAAATTAGAAGTATTGCAGCTATGCCATTTAAGCAGATGTCAACAAACCACACATTAGCTTCAAAGTGAAATCCAATTATTATCGAACAACCTGTTTGTTTTTAAATCTACACAACAAAGATGCTTCATTATGTGAAAGGACATGTATTAATTTGACCCTCGTTTGAAAACATACTCTGAGTAATTGACGTAAATAAGAGTTCATTTTTAATTGTTTTGCGTACTTTTAATTATTTGTTTTTTTTTTAAAGAAAGAAATATTTTTATTTAGCAAGGCTGCAATAAATTCATCAAGTGACAAGAAAGCACAGAAAAGTAAACAAGCTGTTCTTTTGAAGAATCTTGGATAAATTGCATCACGATCACCCCATTAAATAAATAAATAAATAAAACAAAGTAAAATCAAATAAAATAACATAAAATAAATAATAAATATCTAAAATAACACATTAAATATATTTTATTTATAAATAGTAAATACAAATATTTTTAAATTGTAATAATTATTTTTACAATATAGAGTTTTTACTGTATTTTTGATCAAATGTATTTTTGAAAAACTTTTCTGAATTTTTTACTCCACATAAAACAAAAAATTACATCATAATACAATACATATTATGACTTGAAATATAAGAAAATACAGCATTTAACAAAATATTAAAATATAAACCTAAAATACAGGGGACTTGAATCTTTGAATTGAATTTTTAAAACCTAAATTTTTTTGTAAACTAAGAACTGGACAAAAAAAACTAGTTCACACATTAGATTTTCTACCTCTACTGATGAAAGCTCATCTCTGTGCCTCTGAATCAGGTTTCATTAAAAACAAATGACTTCTGGTTGCTTGCGTTTTATGATTTAATGTGGTGTTAAAAAAGGAAGAAAGCAGAAACCAACTGAACTGCTAAAATGACATTACTATGAAAAGAGTTCAGCTACTTCCGCACTACTGAAAACTGTAAAGTTAGCATAGTGTTGCTACTGTAATAAGCCTACAATGCTAGTCATCAGCAAGTGTGAAAAATCTCCCAGGACACGTCTCAATTTACAGGACCTTCATTCAGAAATGTTTCCATCTCAGTGCCATTTCCAGCCGTTCAGGTGGATGGCCAGTCTCTGATGGGCTTCTCTGAAAAGTTGATGACCGAGAAGAAGTGTTTGGCCGCTCTGTTCTCATTGTAAGCCATCAGATAGTACTTTAATATCGATTAAACTGGCTTATTACAGGTGGAGCGCTCTGGGCCTCTGGTGATTGTGTTAACTACACAGAGACCCCTGAGAGTGGTGAACACTTCATCAAGTCCAATCACAGTGTAAAATGAGCTGATCTCTGTGTCTCTTTCTCTTGCGCTTGGACACAGGTTCAAAATATCACTAACTCTGTCAGATTTCTCATTTTCTTTCAACAAATTGCCATCTTAAGGGTGCTCAAAGGACCAAAATCCCGTTCCTCAAGTATATTAAACATCAAAGGGGAGCAATCGATTTTAAAAGATTGAGAAACATCATGTTATAAGACAAATCCCTCAAACTCTACAAACCCTGTTACCAAAGCTGCATTTATTTGATCGAAAATACAGTAAAAGCAGTAATATTTTTTAATAATTTAAAATAACTGTTTTCTATTTTCAGCATCATTACTCCAGACTTCAGTGTCACATGATCCTTCAGAAATCATTCTAATATGCTGATTTGCTGCAATATTTACTAGATTTGATTTTTTATTTAGTTAGTAATAATGAAAAACATATTTATTTAATTATTAATATATTTATGATTGAAAACATTTGCCTAATATTTTTTAAAGAATTGTTTGAGTTCAAAAGAACAGTATTTATTTGAAATAAATGTAACATTATACATATTATCACTTTTGACCAATTTAATGCATCTTTGCTGAGTAACCATATTAAAAGTATTCCATATTAACCATTAAAAAATATAAATTCTACATATATTTTAAAATATATAAAAACATGAAAATGTTTTATTAAGCACCCTTCCAACAGCTCAAGGTTGCTTCACAACTGAGAATAAAAAGCTTTTAAGAAAAAGATGAAGTTGATAGGCAAAGGAAACTCATAACATGAAAAAAAACAACAACAACAAAAAAAAACACATTAATAGGTAAAGAGCTTTTTAACTTTTAAACTTTTTAACTAGTCTAACCAGCAAGCCTCCCTTGGTCAACCAGCCTTTTTTATGCTTTTAAAAAGACAATCCTCTAAAATTCCTTGATCCTACGATAAAATCTCTCTTGAATGTGAAAAAATGGATCTATTTCCAATTAGCCGTTTGATGTTCAGTCACCGACAAAAACATAATTTTTGAAGCGCGTTTGTAGTGTAGATTATCAGTTCAGATTTAAATAAATGTTTCACGTAACAATTACAAAGAGCCATGAAGCCAAGCCGTAACTTGGGGAGATATTCTCAGATGTAAATTGACTGTCAAAGGCGAGCTGAGATGAGAAGGTTTTTCCTCAGAGTCCAACCCTCTTACTTTCTTTCCCTGCCTTTGTATTCCAATCGCAGTCTTTCACCTGGGGTTTCGACTATCTCCACCATCATTTACAGGCCAAGCTGTCGTACGTCTCATCCAAGAGAAGACAGAAACTTAAAAGAAAGCTGAAGGAAAGACACATTTCTCAAGTCTTGTTTTTCCTTCCCCCTCGACTCGGTATGCAGAGATGGGTTGCCATAGAAACAATGAGACGATCTCAAGATGTGGGAAACGGGGCTTCTGCACCGAAGCCTTCTTCGCTTTTAATGATGCATTAACAAACAAACAAAAATCACAGCGATCTTACCCCTTTGACCCGAGCTGACGTTCTCTTGTTAACGAAGCGGGATTGCTCACTCTTGGCATGGCTTGCAAATCGCATTAATTGCAATCTGTAATGATTTGCTCCGCCACGTCTTCTTCTTTTGGTTAATTAACTGCTCGAGCAGCTTGAGATCAACAGTAGGCCTACGAGCACCCACCGAAGTCATTTACAATCAGTGTGCATCCTTTTCAAACTTTTAATTAGTTAGTCTCCCATTCCCAATACATAACTTAGGCTTAATTCTGCACCTCATTGTATCCTAACCTGAGCTATTAGTTGCGAGTATGATCCAATAGACTTTACGCAAATGATCCATTTAAGGTCTTCTTGTCATTCCCTCCTCTGGTGAATCCATAAGGCCCCAGCAGGTAAGCGTTTATCGACTTCTATTTAATTAGCCTCCCTGAATTCAAACAGCGCCAACTCTAAAGTCCACAAAAGTGCGGTTCTTAATCAGAACAAAATGATCCTGGGAGGGTTTGTCTGTCGAGCGTTGTTATAGTTCTACGGGGGATTCTCTGTTCCATCTTCTTTTCAATTTACATTTGCTTTCGGTGTCTAATAAGACAGAACATTTTGACAATACTGTGTGATGATAGAAATGTGTCACTCAGCGGTTAGAAAATTTGCTACACTCTTAAAAATAAAGGGAGCTTTTGCAGCAATGCCATAGAAGATCTATTTTAGGTTCCCCAAAGAACCTTCAAGTGAACAGTTCTTAAAAGAACCATTTCTTTTGTAGTGCAAAAATAACATTCCTTCACAGAATGATGGCACTATCATAAAGATATATAATAGAAAGTTTTCAGAAATATTAAATATATTACACTCATTTAATTCTCAAGATTTAAATCCACATCTTTATAAAGAAATAAGGCTCTTACAATTAGTACTATTTAACCATTGCAGCATTAGCATTACATAATGTGAATCTTTTCACTTTTCACCACAAAGTTCCAAATAAAAAGAAAAAATAACCATTAGAAAGGAAGCGCTTCTCATTTGTAAAGTATTTATCTCACTGCAATACCCAAAAATAGGCATCACCACATGGTTATTTAATATAAAAGCTTTTCGTAAAATTTCCAGCAAGAAGCAAAAACAAACAAAATCTATATTGTGATATATAACATCATCCTGATATAAAACAGCTCATACTGCAATCTAATTTTGCTCCCACCTCCCACACCTAGCATCAAAGGATCATGATATAACAGAGCTAAATGGGAGAATACTATACCTGACCTCTTCTTTATTCATCTGCTGCTTCCTTAATCCTTTGTGCTCATTGTCTGGCCAATGTCAACTGTAGCAGAGCAGATCATTTCCATAGCAACCCTGAATTCAGCGCACGAGCACATGATACAGAACATAATGCAATTCTGCCGTCGCCATTCCCTGGAGGATTACATAAAACGCGTTTGTCTTTCCGTGACGATTTCATATTCGAAACTCCCTGCAACACGCTTTCCCCGGCTAACTTAGGCGGTGTAATAAAAGCCAGAGAAATCTAGGTCAGCCATGGACAAAACCATAGCTGCTCTATTGATTCAACAAATTAAACTATGACTCCTGCAAAAGGCCTTTGATCAAACCGAGTGGATTAGATTCAATTACGAAGGCCTTCAGCGTGCCATTTGAATATAAATGCAGTGGGATAATAATGTGGATGAGACTGGTCCGAATGAGGATTCAGCAGGAAGATTACAACTGGGAGCTGGGGATGTATTTCTCTAAAGCGAGAGCCAAAAGGTCTCATAGCTAATTGCTATGGAAATACCTTCCTACAATATGAATGAGTCCAAGGCCACGGATCCTTAATCAGCAGACCGGCTATTCCCCCGCGGTGTTTAAAGACACCAGTACGGCGAGAAATCACTGAAGCTCGACTCTGAAAACTTGGCAGGCTGTCACTGCTGCAGACAGTTAATATTTGGAGCGGGCGGACATTATGCAGTCGCGGTTTAAAGCAGGCTGAAACAGTCTTCAGAAATTGGCTAGTCTGAGCTTTGGGGGGGAAAGCTTGCAGAGCAAATATTCCACTTTTTAAAAATGCCCTGCAAGAGAGCTGTGAGTCAAAGTGCTCTAACCTTTAATGCACATTATTCGCTGCATTCAAATGAGAAGGCTGACTGACTGCTCACAAAGGCTGTGACCTTTCAGGTAGACGAATGCGATCCATACTTAAAGTCTTGTCGTCGTGAATGAAGGTGTGACATCTTTACCAAAGGGTGAGAGATCTCAGGCAAAAGCACTAGTACTGCTCTATTTTTCATTTGACCTACTAACGTCCAATTCAGTTACTGTAGCCTGCCTGACATTCACAGGTACTCTGTCAAAAGTTACCTTAAGGTCAAAGTAAATTCAAAATGAACGCTATTTACTTTCTGAATGCGTGATGGTTTTATTGCGCACAATTATTATTTTAAAGCTGCAGTCTGTAACTTTTGGCGCTCTAGCGGTTAGAAAGAAATGCGTTGTAGAAGAACATTGGGTCACACTTTATATTAGGTGGCCTTAACTACTATGTACTTACATCAAAAATTCATATTGTATTTAAAAACACTTTTGCTGCTATTGAGGTGGGATATGTTTAAGGTTAGTGACAGGTTTGGTGGTATGGGTAGGTTTAAGTGTGGGTTAAGGTGTAAGGGATGGGTCAACAGTGTAATTATAAATGTAATTACAGATGCAATTACATTTAGGCATTTTTAAATATACAAGTACAATGTAAAACATGTATGTACACAATAAGTGCATTGTATCAAATGATTAATTTCAATGTAAGTACATAGTAGTTAAAGCCACCTAATATAAAGTGGGACCGAACATTGTAGCCAGAGCTACTTCTCTCTGTTTATGTCTATGACAAATCATGCAGGTACTGGGTTACTCCGCAGATGTTCCACCAGTGCCAGTCTGAAATGGTCTAAATATAAAAACCTACTGTAGGTGTACCGTAGTGATTCAGGATAAGACAAAAACATGGTTCGGAAAATGGATTCACGATGTACTTGCTTATTATATTAATTTTGTAAATTTTGAACACACAAAAAAAAAATGTTACGGACTGCAGCTTTAAATTAGTTAAGTATAAAAAGGGCTTCAAATGTGACGCTGGACCACAAAACCAGTCTTAAGTCGATGGGGTATATTTGTAGCAATAGCCAAAAATACATTGTATGGGTCAAAATGATCGATTTTTCTTTTATGCCAAAAATCATTAGGATATTAAGTAAAGATCATGTTCCATGAAGATATTTTGTAAATTTCTTACCGTAAATGTATAAAAACTTTTTTTATACATGTATAAAAATCATTTTTGATTAGTAATATGCATTGCTAATAACTTCATTTGGACAACTTTAAAGGCGTTTTTCTCAGTATTTTGATTTTTTTGCACCCTCACATTCCAGATATTCAAAAAGTAGTATCTCGGCCAAATATTGTCCTAACAAACCATGCATCAATGGAAAGCTTATTTATTCAGCTTTCAGATGATGTATAAATCTCAATTTCGAAAAATTTACACTTAAGTTTTGTGGTCCAGGGTCACAAATGTGGTAACAGGAGGCACTCCGACAATGCTGACTAACATTGCGTAAACACTGGTAAATTTTAGGAATAACCTTAGCAGAACATCCTTTTGATGGTATCAGCATTACAATTAAATAAGATTTTTAGTGTTTAGCGAAAATTATACATCGAGTCACCAGTAATGTTATGCTAACTTTTAAATAACTTAAAAAACTAATAAAATAAAAAATCTGTCTTCTCTCAACCAAAATGCATGGCTTGGAAAGACATTTTAGAACATAAATTTGGAGTTTGACAAATTTAATCTTTTTCTCTAAATGTAATAACTTGCTCTGCCTCTGAAACGACTTTCATTTTTGAATTAGGCTAAATTGCAAAGCCTTCTCACTTTTCAGCCCCTCTCCACCTCCACCCTATTCTGATATAAAACAGTCACTTTTCACAATCAGAGAATTCCAGATTGAAAATGAAGCCATATTTTTGTTACTGCAGTTCATAAGATACCACTAGGATTTGGTGCTTTGTTGTGCAAAACATTAATGTCACATCACAGCTCTCTGTTTGCAATGCATGATAATCAACTTAAAAAAGGCTAAAAGCATGTTATGTCTGTGACACTATTGACACCCAATATGATAGAAATATGTTTATTTAGTAGATACAACAACATTAGCACAACAAATTGCGAGAGTTTGGGATGTAACCATCTGTTTGGAAAGTCAGCCAAATATACAGTAGTGCAAGTATGACCAACTACTCCAGTGGACATTTACTATCCCATGAAGCCACGAGAGAGGGACACAACTGATGCTGGTAGGTCACATGTCAATGACAACATGATGAATGTACAGTAGTATGCCTGGACTGTATTCAGATTAGAACGTAAGTTGTGTCCCAAATGACGCACTATACACTATGAAACTGGGCAGTATGTACTCAACTGTGTAGTGGATGAGCTTTATAAGGTTATTTTGTCATTCATTATTGCAGTCTGAACGCACTACTTACAATACTACAAAACAGCATAGAATAGTGCACAAGTCTGCAAAATGGGAGGCACCTGTACTTTTTTAACGGTTGTGAACAGTGTTGGGGAGTAACTAGTTACATGTAACGAAATTACGTAATTTAATTACAAAATAGATCGTAAGTGTATTTATCTCTTGTCTCATTAGTGTTTAGCGCAGTTGTCGTTGCTAGGAAACACTTGTTTTGTTTACTGTGTTGAGACATGCTGAAGTTGTGTACTGTCTTGTACTTAGCCTTTTGTTGTGATAAACAGTAAAGTGTGTTCAGCTGAATTCAAATTTCGGTTTGTCAAACGGGTATAAAAAAGGTTAGTATACGCGGCAGCCCTCGTGTGAAGCCCTCCTCATGTGAAGACTGAAGAGTGTAAAGACCATCGACTCTACCGTGCGACTCCACCCTGCAGGGACAGGAGTATCGCTTTTGATTCAGTCTCTTTTCTACACCTTTCTTCACTTCTGTTTCAGTTTTAATGACCAACTCTCACTATGTGTTTCCATATCCCTACTATTATTACCTCTCGCAAACCACGCATCACACACTATAGGCAGCGCGATTCTAACAACCTGCGCACTTTGCCTATGTCTGCTAATATACTACTTTCTTTTTCTATTGGTCTCTGGAATTGTCAGTCTGCAGTAAACTAAGCAGGTTTCATTACATCTATTTCTAGTCATTCTAGACTAAGCCTCATGGCCCTAACAGAGACCTGGATCAAACCAGAGGCTACTCCTGCAGCACTCATTTTCACTCAATTTCTCATTTTCCCACACTCCCCGTCTGACTGGAAGAGGTGGAGGTACTGGTCTGCTTATCTCTAATGACTGGAAATGTATTCCTGTACCTTCTCTGGGTATTAACAGCTCCTTTGAATCACATTCAGTCACTATTACCCATCTATTTTGTAGTTATTTATCGACCCGCAGGACCACAAGGTAACTTCTTGGATGAATTAGAAATGCTGCTCTCAACCTTTCCTGAGGATGGTACTCCCCTACTAATGCTTGGAGACTTCAACATCCACCTAAACCTCAGGCTGCAGACTTCCACACTCTGCTTGCCTCTTTTGATCAAGAGAGTGTTACCTATGGCTACTCACAAATCAGGCAACCAACTGGACCATATTTACACATGACACTGCTCCACTGATCATGTGCTGGTTACTCCACTGCACACCTCGGATCACTTCCTCCTCACTCTTAACCTCAACATGGTTCCTAACACAACACATACCTCTCCACATGTCATCTTTCGACGTAACCTACGCTCACTCTCACCCTCTTGGCTATCTGCTATGGTTTCATCTCCACTTCCTCCCCCTAAACAGTTAGCATCTCTTGATGCTAACAGTGCTACTGATACTTCCTGCTCCACTCTTACATGTTGTTTAGACACTGTCTGCCCCTTGTCTTCCAGGCCAGCCCGTACCATCCCATCTGCTCCTTGGATATCAGATGTTCTCCGCGAACATCGTTCTAAGCTCAGGGCTGCTGAAAAGGTGTGGCGCAAATCAAAAAATCCTACTGACCTTAATGTGTATCAGTCACTCCTCTCTTCCTTCTCTGCTAATGTCTCCACTGCTAAAAGGACATACCATCACAACAAAATTAACATTTGCTCTTTAATACATTTTCCTCGCTCCTTTGTCTTCCTCCTCCCCCTCCTTCATCAACTCTAACAGCTGACGACTTTGCCACGTTCTTCATTAATAAAAATTAAAACCATCAGTGCACAATTTTCCACACCACAATCTGTCAAACACATCTTACCAGCAAACATACACTCGTTCACATCCTTCTCTTCACTCTCTGAGGCAGAAGTCTCCAAACTCATCCTTTCTAATCATCCTACTACTTGTCTGCTTGATCCTATTCCATCTCATCTCCTTCAAGCCATTCCTTCTGCACTTGTACCTGAACTCAATCACATCATTAGCACATCCCTTCACACTGGTGTTTTTCCCTCAGCATTTAGACAGGCTCGTATAACCCCACTACTTAAGAAACCCACCCTTAACCCATTTCTTTTAGAGAACTAAAGACCGGGTTTCCCTTCTTCCTTTCATTGCAAAAACACTTGAACGAGCTGTGTTCAACCAAGTCTCTGCCTTTCTCTCACAGAACAACCTCCTCGACAGAAACCAGTCTGGTTTCAGAAGTGGACATTCAGCCGAGACTTGGAGTTATGATTGATGATCAGCTGACTTTCTCAGACCACATTGCTAAAACTGCCCGGTCCTGCAGATTTGCTTTATTCAACATCAAGAAGATCAGGCCCTTTCTTTCGGAACATGCTTCACAACTCCTTGTTCAAGCTCTTGTTCTGTCCAGGCTGGACTATCGCAATGCTCTCTTGGCAGGTTTTCCAGCCAGTTTCATTAAACCTTTACAATTAATCCAGAACGTGGCAGCAAGATTAATTTTTAATGAGCCAAAAAGAATGTACATCACACCTCTGTTTATCAATTTGCACTGGCTACCAATAGCTGCTCGCATAAAATTCAAAGCATTAATGTTTGCCTACAAAACCACCACTGGCTCTGCACGCCTTTACCTAAATTCATTACTTCAGACTTATACACCCTCTAGAAACTTACGTTCTGCAAATGAACATCGCTTTATTGTGCAATCCCAAAGAGGCTCAAAATCACTTTCACAGACTTTTTCATTAACTGTTCCCTCCTGGTGGAATGACCTGCCCAACTCAATCCGAGCAGCTGAGTCCTTAGCCATCTTCAAGAATCGGCTAAAAACACATCCCTTCCATCTTTATTTGACCCTCTAACACTAGCACTCTCTATTCTAATTCTATTCTTGAAAAAAAAAAAAAAATAACACTAGCTTTTCTAATCTTTTTGTTTTCTATCTGTTTCTTTTTATTTATTATACAATAAACAAACAAACAAAAAAGGTCTCTAACACTAGCCTGCTCTATTCTTTTTCTATTCTGTTTTCTTTTTATTTATTATATAATTAAAAAAAAAAACCTTGCTACGTGTACTGTGTTAAGCTAACTGAGACTTGTTATAGCACTTGCATATCATTGCCCTTTTGATGATTTTGATTGCTTCCATTGTCCTCATTTGTAAGTCACTTTGGATAAAAGTGTCTGCTAAATAACTAAATGACATTTACATCTGAATATTACATCTGAATATTATCTCACACACATACAGATTTGATTGTTTTCTTTTCTGAATTGCATTGACTGCTCTAAAGTATGAGACACCAAACAATATTTCAGGAGTTAAGGACACAGAATAGGACACATGCTTATTTGATAACTGTTTTATTTCCTATTTGGGTTTATGTATATGCTTTATTTTTTAGGATTGACTGTTTTCCCAAAGCAGTGTTAACATGTGTTTCCTGTTATCCAAAGATTATACCTATTAAACTATCTTGTTTCTATCATTTTAATATATTGTATTTACTATCATAAATGATCTTGTTATGATTTTAAATATGTATATAACCTCAGAACGATCTCAAAGTAAAAAGATGTGCTAAAGTCTAATTTTGTGGTGTCTGTGCTTTAAAATAAAATTTTTAAACACTTAATTCAAGTGATGACGGATTCTGAAAATCTGACAGTAATCAGTGTTGATTACTACTGAAAGATTAACCCGTCCTGCTTTAAATGTTTCAAAAACAGCTGAAACATACATTAGAAATTTAGAAAAGTAATCAAAAAGCAATCAAATGTAATCAGTTACATTACTTTAATGAAATAATTGAAATAGTTACACTACTTATTACATTTTAAATAGGGTAACTTGTAATCTGTAACATACTACATTTCCAACACTGGTTGCGAAGTAAGTACTTACTCAAAAGAAGTACCTACTCATAGAATATGTGATTTCAAACAGTCTTTATTTTTAATGTTTGTCATTTGTAGCACAGAAACTAAAAAGAATCACATTAAAGAAAATAAAAACAATGCTTTATGCAAATAAATGCGGGAGAGAAGACCAATTGCGATTTAGTATGCAAAAATAATGATGAGGCCATCACAGCAGCGAACATTCAAACAAAGTAAAAGTGAACAGGAGATTAACAAACTTTAATCTTACATTTCTTACAAAAGCCTAAACCATAACACATCTCAGTCATTATCCACACAGTAAAGTTTGAATGGAGTCTGTAAACAGTATAAGCTGCATTAATTGCAATGTACATTAATGTACAAGCAGCTCCACAAAGTACAGTAGGCTAGTTCGATTTGTCATACTGTACATGTAACCTACAGTAAATATACAGTATCACTGCGATATAAAGTGCAACTCGCTGTCAAGTGTAAACAGTGAAAACACTGATCACCTCACTATACTGTAGGCTATATATGCACATACGTAGGCTACACATCAAAGCACAGAGGTTTGGAAATGAATCACTTACTTTTCGGGTCTGGGCTTCGGTTTCTTCCGATTCTCCTCGGCTGCTTCCCTTATGGCTAGAGCGCGATGCAGAGCAATAATAATCCACGCATGGAATAGACCCTCCCTCCCTCCCTCTGTGTGTCTGTCAGCCGCCCCGCATCAGCAGCAGCAGCAGCTCAGGCTCCGCCGAAGCCCGCTCACCGTCTCAGCATCTCTACTGCTCTCTCCCTCTCTCGTTCCCTCATATGGGTCATACATGAAATATTCATCGCAGATCTTCATCATATTCGTCATTCTGACATTAATTTCAGAAATGCTCAAGGGGGCTCCAGTGCGTCTGATAACCTACATAAGTCCATCTCATTGTAACATCTACGCAAATGACGCTCCCTGTGAGGAAATGAAAAGTTGCTCGAGTCGTTTCTCTTGGGGTTTGTGTTGCTGTTGATCTTTATCACCTTAACAGTTAGGACAAAAATCTGAATTTAAGAACTGGATCCCTTTAGATTTAAGGAGATTGAACCAAATTGGCCACGCCCCATAGGAAGTTGAGATGGAATGACAGGAAGTTGAGATGGAATTATTATTTATTAACTAAAGAAATTCAACGGACGTTTCTTGAAAAAAAACATACATAATTAGATAATTAATTTGGGCTAATTATGCAATTATGCCCTTGAATACATAAATGATTAGATATTTTTTCCAGTTCAGCATTGCCTAGAATTAATTGCCTATGTATATACATATATACACATATATACATATGAATATATGAATATATATTTAAAAATAAAATTCTAAGAAATTCTAAAAAATTCTAAAATTTAAGAAGTATATATGTGTGTATATATACATATATATATATATATATATATATTTAAGAAATATATATATATATATATATGAAAAACTAAAATGTTATTATATTAATTTTTTATTTTATTTAAAAAGTAAAATTCTAAAAAATTCTAAATCTAAAACTAGCACATGTTGTGATAGAATGTTTAAGGTTAATTAATTTGGATTAATTTGCAATTATGCCTTCTAAACATAGAATACATTAGAACTGATTAGATATTTTTTCCAATTCAGTATTGCCTTAATTGGATGAAATTAATTTAGTTTAATTAATTAATTTATTTAATTAAAGTAGTTTTTCATTGTGTCATAACACTATTACTTAACACTACCACATTGTTACATTGTTTTCATATAACTTTATAAATTGTGTGTGTGTGTGATTTATAATAAAATAAATACAATTTAAATTCCAAAGATATGTATACTAGGTTTAAACCCTGAACATTATTATCATTAAATATTTCTAGAAATAGCACATGTTGTGTGTCTGATAAAATGTTTAAGATGAATTCATATCAAAACTGAACCTTTTTTCATTTACACACTTACAGCAGAAAATGTACAGTATGCAGATTCAAATTCATATCTTGTTTGCTACCTCTGTTCCAATTCCATTTATGCATTTAAAAGGCTTTCTCGATTCAGCTCTGAATGGCACACAGCCCTGTCCCCCTCCTCCCTTCTTTAGCCTAGTCTGTAAACATCTTATCTGCAAACACTCCAGAAGGATGTCTTTGTGCAACAATAATTAATCTATATATAGCTCCCTGAGTCCTTCTTTTGAACCTGGCGATGCCAATCACAACATCAAGCTCCAACTTGCCCTAGATTTCCACCGCCGCTCGTCCAGACTTGTGTTGCCGTAGCCTGCCAAGTCCACTGGAGACCTGACCCGCTTGTGCTGATAACCCACGAGAAGTAATTACGGCGAGAAGTCCGACGTTAAGGGCGTCTTCGTGATAAAACATGAAAGATGTACACCCACGCACACAATAAAAGACGTGTTTTGTTCTCCACAGTCCACCAAGTGCCGTTAATAATGAATAATGTCAAAAGAAATGCCACTTTTATGTTGCACTGTGCTGTTGTAATAGAAGATGCTGCTTCCCAAGCATGCTGGGATTGAGGACAACGCATTAACTACAATACAGAGAACAGCAGGTGCCTGGGGCACAGTTTGATGTCTGAAACCAAAAAGCAGGAATCAGAAACTGCAATCATGACTGATTCCACGTCGGTTGAAGGGATGCTTGGGTGTTTTCCATTTATCTGTTGTGCGACTCTCATTTGCGAACTAAGTAGGGTGTCAAAAACTTTAAAAGAACCTTTGATCTTGGGATTTCTGTGGGATGCAATTATATTGCTTGAGGTGATAGGGGTCAAATTAGAGACCTTATTCAGTCGTTCTGGACTTGTGACACACACGCAAGGACTTTCAGCAATTTTTCTTTTTCTTGTGCCTCCAAGGACATCACAACACTTGCTACTCTTTCCAGCAGCATTTTTACAGATTTTTAAAAAAATGTTAGTATTAACAACTCTCAATCAGAGCGAAAGACTAGCTAACAGGCTGACAGGTTTACCCACATTATATTTTCAATAGTTTCTTTGATCGCTCTTTTGAAATCTATTGGCTTTGAAAAAGTCTGCCTTGTTGTTATTTCCTGCTTTTACCCCTGACAATAACGTATAAAAGACTGCAAACTTTGCAGACAGAGTCCCAGATATACTGTGTCTGCTGATCGTGCAGATTGTTAGTAAATATTTTATTTAAAAAATAAATAAATAAAATATGCTTAATAGTTAATAGTTTTATATTTCTCCGTCGTTTTTAATTTGACTGTCATTTGCAGTGCTTTATGGGATTGTAAGTCTTTTTGTCCGATTTTCAAATAATAATTTTCTTTAAATAAAAGGTTGTAATGTGACCTTGTAGTTGGATAATGCTTTAATGAAGCCCTCAAAGGAATCTTAAAAGCCAACTTAAAATTTTAAGACAACCAGCTTCAGCAGATTTTTGAGTTTGCTCAACTTGTCGTTTTAAGTTTATACAACAAAAATGTGCTGGTGTTTAATGCAGCTTAGAGGTGGAATAAATGCATTTACACAGATACAAATACAACTGTATGCTTTGATACTAGGGGCTGAGGTGGGTCAGAGAAGGCTTACTTTATTCTGCCTTTTATATGGCATTAAAAAAAACATAGTTTGTAAATTTTAGAAATGTAAGAATTTGAATTTGGAAAGTTAAAGGGGGTTAAATGACATAATTTTCATTTTTGGGTACACTGTTCCTTTAAGCAGGACAAGAAACTGGTTAAGCAATACTTTCCCCCTTATTCATTTTATTTTACTCTTTTCTTTGTTTATAAATAGTAACATAATACATTGAATTTTTATATAATTTAATTTATATTAAGTTATATTTTTATATTTTGTATATTATTTAATTTATTTATACTGTATTTATACATTTGTTTGATTATTTATTACTGTTATTATTAAACCGTACATATAACATATTTAACATATTAAATTTTCAAATAGTACATATGTGATATGTGATTATAGGGGGATAATAACCAGAATAGGGAATCCCCCAGAATTCAAAAGTATCAATTTCTACATAGCCTGCAACACTTGCATTCATTATTGTTAATTTTAATATTTTCTTTCTGAATTTTGCATACTGTCAGAGTATGTACTTCCTTCAATGAACAACATAGGCTACTCTGAGAACAAAAAATGGTAAAAAACTGTCACTGGTGCTGCACCCTTTCAATGGGTACTAATATGAAAATTTTAGATATGTATCTTTAAGGGGTAAACTATTTTTTTTTTTTTTTTTTTTGTGAATGTACTTCCGGCGTACTTATTAGTTGAATCTGCAATACTTTTAAATCCATTCCAGAGAATTCTGCAGTTTGTCTCCTAAAATATTTGCAGAAAAATGCCTGCAGAGTCTATCTGGTCCTGATTAACTAAATTTAGAAAAGAGATAAAATCAAGCATGAAAAATCACCCCAAAACTGGGCATAATAGTCTCCATAATCCAATCGTACTCTCTTCACATCATACAGTAGATGTTCATATTCGTCCAAGGGCAAGATTTCATGCGGAGGATGGCAACTGTGAGTTAATTATAAAGATGGTACTTGGTACAGACAAAAAACACATTTTGTGGAATTTGATTGCCAATTAAAAAAAATCACAAAAAATTAACATACCACATAATTAGCATGCATGGGATGAAATGCAAACGAGAGGGCATGGGGTGAGAAATTTGTAGCGTCCTGGTGATCATTTTCTGTCTGCCTCATCCAGACAGTCTCGCTGCAGCCTCTTGATAAAAACACCCTGCTAATTTAGCGCTGATTTATGCACTCCTTGGGATGATGAAAGTATTTCAGGCTGCAGAGTCTCAGTGAATTATGAAGCCAAATAACAGAACAGCATAACTGATATAATAAGAATACCGACTAGGGATTGCACTGTCTAGTCTGTGTAGACTTAACGTGGATCATGTGACTTCTGTTTCAGGAAAATAAACTTGCAATGCCAAGAAGAAAAGTCAGAACTGTGAGAAAAAAAAGTTTTATATCTGCAATTATGATTACTTATATACTTTCTCATTTTCAGATTTTTTATAAATTGCATAGAAAAAAGGACAGAATTGTGAGATATAAATTCAGAATTGCAAAAATAAATAAATAAATAAATAAATAAATAAATAAATAAACAAACAAACAAATAAATAAATAAAAAAGTCAGACTGTGCAATAAAAAGTTGCAATTCCTTTTTTTTTTTTTTTTGTTGCAATTACAGTACATGACTAATTAACTAGTAAAAATGAGCAGTCATACAAATCCTAATTCATTCCATTCTAAATTTAAAAATTTTATTTTCAAGCAATTTGATGCTGACATTATATGCAGTGGAAGTGTGGTGTTATCAAGTGATAGACATGGCCTGGTGAGCTCTCTTGCTGATGCTTGGGATTTTCAGACTTTTATCTAATAGTGGAAGCTGGAGCTGCCTGGGGCAGAGTGTAACTCAGGTGTGAAAGTGGAAGATGAGGCACCATGACTTATCCTCCGCACTTCCTGGAAAATACCGCTTTGAGATCAGTGTGGATGAGCAGTTTGGCCTCTCATGTGCAGTGGCATGATGAGTTTGTTGACATCTGGGCGAGAAATAAGAGTAGAACTGTACATTTTCTGAAGGAAATGTGAGTGCCTGTGCATAACTCTACCACAATGCTAGAGTGCTGTGGATGGTTGCCTGTGTGATGCAATGCATTTGCTAAGATGCTTCCTCCACCAAAATGTTGTGAGCAGATTTTTGGCAGCAAAGGAAACTGAATTGTCAACAGAGAATGACATTTAAACTGCCAATACATCTCATTTGTGATCAGCTGTACAAATAAACTGAAATAACGTATTTAATCATATTCAATCCCAACATGGAAAGACATGAAGAGACATCTTAGCAGCAGAGATGTTCACAACTGTTACTAGGGCAACCAGCACAAGGAACGCCTACTAGAAACTGAGCAGTACAATGACTGGCGACATGCAGTGACCAAGTACTGGCAGTGCGAACAAGGCTTTAGTGAGTGTAGAGGACTGGGAAGCAATTTGTCAGTTGGTGACTGAAATGCAATAAAAATAAAAAACATGAATTAAATAGTAAATGTTTCTTGAGCAGCAAATCACCATATTAGAATAATTTCTAAAAGATCATGTGACACTGAAGATTGGAATTTTTTTTTTAGCTTTGCATCACCGGAATAAATTAATATTCCTGTTTTTTAATTGTATTTAAATTGGAAAACAATTTAAATACATTTAATTTAAATACATTTAAATACATTTACACACAAATGATCAAGCCAAATTTAAAACTAATAAGATATTTCATGTAAATATTGTGTTTAAATAATGCAGTAATTAATATCATGCATTAATTCATGTTCAGTGTTGGGGATTGTAACAGTGTGTGTTAACGATTACAAAGGGGGTTACATCTGAATACTTCTTGTATTAATATTTACTATTTCTTGTTATGATTTTAAATCTGTATAACCTTAGAACGATCTGAAAGTAAAAAGAGGTGCTAAAGTATGATTTTGTGGTTGCTGTACTTTAACATTACATTTTTATAATCTTAATTCAGTTGATGAAGGATTTTAAAAGTCTGACAGTAGTCAGTGTTGAGTACTACTGCAAGGTTAACCCTGCCTGCTTTAAAATGTTTAACAGTGAAAACATCCGTTACAAATGTAGAAAAGTAATCAAATGTAATCAGTTATTATACTTTAATAAAGCAACTGAAATAGTTACACTACTTATTACATTTTAAATATGGTAACTTGTAATCTGTAACCTATTACATTTCCAAAGCAACCTTCCCAACACTGTTCATGTTGCTAATTTACAGTGTAATATTAAATGCCATTCTACATTCAGAAATAATGGTCAAATGGTGTTTGAAAGCAGAAAATCAACAATTTTATGTATGTATTTCATGCAAATAACACTATTGTATTTCTAAACATTAAATAAATGAAAGGGAGATGTATCCTTCAGTATTTTCATTGGATTTTCTGCATGGTGCCACTCAGTTCTTGGGTGACTTTCTAGCGAGGCCCATTCTGACGATGACTCATTCACCTTTCATCAGTATCAGATCAGCGGCTCTGGCATTATTTCGTTTACAGTGCCTTTCGTCAAGAGGCTCCTAATGAAAATATAAGCCAGGTCAAGGACAGCAGTGTGAAAGAGCGATTTCAAACCATTGACAGCACGGCGAGCTCTTTAAATTCACAAAAACACATCCATCACCGCATGTGTCCGCTTCATATCTCTGGCCACAAACCGGTTACTGGAGCACTGATAACACATCGAATTAAGCCCTAACTGAGTGGATGGAGAAGCTCACCAGCTGAGTCCACTTGAAGAGCAGGCAATAAGAAGTGAAAATGTGCCCCCATGCAGTATTAATGCGTATACTGGGATTTTAGTAAATGAATCTTACCAGCAAAACGATCTTATGAGAAAGGTCAGCGTGCCATATTGCAACCCAGCACTGCCCTGTGGAGGAAGAAGAGTATTCATCATAGCGGTCTCTCAAGGATTCTCGCTGGCCCGATCTTTCCGCCCCAATTTTCCAGCCTTGGTGTGGAGAGAAATATGGCAGCCTGTTGTCTTTATCACCTTAATTGGTACAAATCTCAGCCGCTGCTGGACCAAGATGAAATGAGACCTGAAAATAGACTTTGGCCTCATGAGCGCTGGGTGTACGGCTCCCAAGAGTGCTTCAAGACTGATAGACATGACACCGGTATATACTCTGCCACTGTCAATATCTCCCACAGACACACAAAGTACTGATTTGTGCCATGTAAAGTGCTTACCACAACAAACCAAGCCAGCCAAGCAGATATCTTGGCCTTTTTGTCATTTTAACTGATATTGATGGAGAAAAAACAGTAAACAGTCAAGAACCAACCAACCTTTGCTCAAAATGATCTAGTGTGCATGCTAAGCGCTACGGTTATGGAGCCAACAAGCCTTGCATTGCTATTCATGTCATGCTAACACTTAAGCTGGTTGCTGTGTGCAGTTAAGCCACTTTCATGTTCTAGCAAACATCATATTAGCAATTTTCTCTTTTAAACCCCCATTTATTTCAGCCTTGCACTTCAACACTCACCAATTACTGAAGTCGGCTAAGACACTCTATTGATTTTCTGTCTCCACTAGTAAAAGGTTGTAACAGTTCACATGCTAACTGTGTTTAACATTAACCGTTAGGTTAGCCAAAGGGATGTTTGCCCAACCAAGCATCACTATTACTGTTGCTGGATATACCATGTTTCTGGATATATACCATGGATATGCTGTATTTGTTTGGACCAGTGTTGTGTTAGTAATATGTATATGGTATTATAGTTTTTCTTGAATTAAATGGATTTAATTTGTATACTTTCAGTTTTCTTTAATTTGTTACATTTTTAGTAATTTTGTAATGTGCCTTTGTCATGTTTTATATTACCGTTTAAGTTTTTTTTTTTTTTGTATTTAATTTTTTATTATTTCAGTCAGTTGCCAAGGCAATTAGTTTTTTCAGTTTTTCCATGCACCTAATATTTATATTTTATTTAATTTCAGCTTTATTTTAATTAACAAAAATGTTTTAATAGTTTATGATAGTTAACAATAACAACCAAAATTTGGACATATACCATCCTAATACCATGGTATTTTCTGATGAACCTTTAAGTGCAAATACTGTGGCAGTACCACAGAACTAGGGGTATTTAAAAATACCATGGTACTACCGTGGTAACTTTCAGTATTTTATTTATTTATGATTCTAAGTTAACCATGGTGCATCAATTGGTAATCATTAGTGTATCATGTTTACCATGGAAATACCATGGTATTCTATAAGAAGGGGTTAAAGTTATTTTGTTCTTTGGTTTATATAAATGTACCACGGCATCCACTGTTTCAGCCTTTCGCTTCATTACTCATCAGTTTCTGAAAACGGGTAAAGAACCCAATTGATTTTCTGTCTCCATTAGTAAAAGGTTGTAACGGTTCACGTGCTAACAGTGTTTACCTTTAACCGTTAGGTTAGCCAGTGGTGTTTGCCAAACCAAGCGTCACTATTACTGTTGCTCATACTTAAGGCTAGTATTCTCACACCATCTGCTTCTCAATTTGTGTGGCTTCTTATTCAGTTCACAGAAAATTCAAAACAATCTATTCCTAATTCAGGTTTAATTTAAACCAATATAAGTCTGTATGCCAAGAGCAAGAGTACAATAGCATAAGAAAAGGGAGGTGAGGAGTGTTGATTCCCAAAACACTCTGACGGGAACACTTTCCTTGAAGTACAAAGTAATCCTTCAATTTCTGACATTCATGCTAAGCAATCTGTGAAGATCTCTGTTGTAGCTTTAATTTATGAGGCTTTATCACACTCTTACTCGTAATCTAAAAAAAATAGCGTTCTTTACCCAACGCTTTTGTAAGTCAAGGACGCAGAGTGACATTGTCAGACTTTCCTTTTAAAAATGCATGTAAGAATAATCAGTTTTACTCCAAAGGAAAGTTTTATTGCACAAAGTTTGCTCTTTTGCAGCGTAGAAGACATGGGATTCTCAGTATTGCTTTTATCACGGATGTTTCTCTCTTAAATTAAAATGAACTCAAGAGTCAATTGTTGATATATACTACTATACAAAAGTTTGGGGTCAATAAGACTTTAAAAAAATAAATAAATGAATACTTTTATTGAGCAAGGACGCTTTAAATTGATCGAAAATGCCAGTAAAGACATTTATAATGTTATTAAGCATTTCTATTTTGAATAAATGCTGCTATTTTAAACATTATATTCGTTTATTCGTCACCATTTCCACAAAACATGAACTGTTTTTATGGAGCCCCTAAAGGGACATGGCGGTGGGAAAAATCGGGGTGGGTGAAAAAAATTTGGGGCGGGAGGAAATTTTTTTGTGTGTGTTCTCTCGCAAAACTTTTGTGTTCCCTCGAGATATTTTGAGTTCCCTCGCAAGACTTTTGCGTTCTCTCGCGAATATATTTGCATTCTCTCACAAAACTTTTGGGTTCTCTCGCAAAACCAGTTGAGATCGGACAAACACTTACAGCTTGCAAGTTAGTGGTTCATACAGCTCCCACGTTCACAATGGAGCGGTTCATAGAGTTTTCTTTTAAACTTTTATTTAAGACTCAAGTTCAAATACAGTCAGCTTTGCTTATAGTTTAAGTCAGTGGTTCTCAATCCTGTCCTGGGGACCCCCAGCCACCACACATTTTGTATGTCTCTCTCATAGGCCACACCCATTTCAAGTCTTGCAGACTCTACTAATGAGCTGATGAGTTGAATCAGGTGTGTTAAATGAGGGAGACATACAAAATATGCTGTGGTTGGGGGTCCCCAGGACAGGTTTGAGAACCACTGGTTTAAGGCACGGTTTTGGGACATTCTAAAACATTCTCATACTTAATGTACTACAACAGTGACACTGGAGGCCCAATTCGGTATTAATAAATACTATTAATACTAATAACAATTGTAATATTAATAACTTTATTAATAGCATTACTATCAGTAAAGCAGACAGCCATGAATGCAACATTCAGCTTTTTCTCCCCATAAAAACGTTAAATTAACTGGGCTTAAAAAATATGTGTGTGTGTGTATGGCAGTCTTTCACTCAGATTTTTTCCCCCACCACCATGTCCCTTTAGGGGCTCCGTATGTTTTCAACATTGATAAGAAAACAGCAAATCAGCATATTAGAATTATTCATTTTACAGTTATTTGAAATTGTAATACTATTTTACAATATTGCTGTTTTTACAGATTTTTTATGTACTATTTACTACGAACAGCATCTGAGATCTCATTTAAAGGGATACTTCACCCCAAAATGAAAGTTTTGTCATCATTTACTCACCCTCATGTTGTTTCTAAACTGTATGAGTTTCTTTCTTCTGTTGACCACAAAAGAAGATATTTTGAAAAATGTTGGAAACCAAACAGTTTCTGGTCCCAATTGACTTCCATAGTATTTTGGCTACTGTCAGCTGTTTGAGGTGCATAAATGAAGACAGAATTCTCATTTTTGGGTAAACTGTCCCTTTATTAAGATTCATGATTTTTTTCCCCCTGTGGGACTTACTGTAAAATCCTAAGTGAAACCACATGAATATGGGTATTTCTACATTTTAATTTCAATCGAAATTGGGTTACAAGTTCACAAGTTCAATTCACTCAGAGTAATAAAATTGCAAGTAGCTGCAGAACTATTTTTGCTCACTTTGTATCTCTGTGTCTTATTATATAAGATGTACTGAACAGCAGGTACATTCTGACTCTTTGAAGATATTAGTTAGTCACAGAGAAAACGCTTCTCCTGAAAACATATGCCCATAAGACTCATGTGCATGAATTTACATTTCAAAAACTTCCAGTTGCTTCAACAACTGTGGAAACATCATCATTAGAAGCAATTATTCTGGATAAACAAATATGAAGTCTTGGCAAATACACTGCAATCATTTTAAATGCGCCCTAATTAGGTTAGCGCAGACGTTTCATGCACTATTGACGAACAGCCGCTCTTGGCCAAAATATGAAAAAGACACAAACACACGCACAAGAAAAACTGATGATGACCCTTTTTAGTGTGCAAAAAGCCTTATGCGAGCACTTGAACCATATCTAAAATGATGGCTTCCTTGCTTAAGTGTTGCACGCAACCTGCAGCAAATCCGTGTAATTCTGACAGAAAACACAGCATCCCATTTCACCTCAAATCGTCTTTCCAAATTCAATCCGGAGAGAGCTGACGACAGTTTAGCAAGTAACTAATGGCTGTTCCCACAGTGCATTTCAGCCACCTGTCATGTCTCGAGAGAGACAGGTAAACACAGACAGAGACAGTGACAAGTCCTGCATCCGGCGACAGTTTTGAAGGAAGGAGCTGATAGTCTGAAGAAAACAAGCCAATCAGAAGAGTGAATATGGATAAATAAGACTGAGAGGCTGTCGGCGTCTGTGTGTAATTGCAAAATTGCAGCGTTCGAGCCCCTGTGTTAATCGGGTTATGGCGGACGTAAGCGTGATGATTCATCCCCTGGAAGATACTCTATATATCGGCTAGATTGTAAAACCGATTAAGTCCAGCCTCACTCAAACGGCCTAAACATGTGGCTGCATCTTATCCATCTCAGATGGTTTCGCATTAACATTTGCGCAGACACGTAGCGCCGAGGCAAGGGATACAACCTTGATGGGATCAGCAAGGTCACGGTGAACAATTATGGGCTGCCTCATTACTTTGCTATGCGCTCTTTGGTTCCCATGGAAACCCTTATGAGGTGACAGATGAGTGGAGCTGGAGTTGGCCTCCCACGCGCCGTCACGTCGAGCGTTCCCCGAAGACTCCACTCGCTGATAATAGTACGCCCAGGGACCGAGACGCATTGTTTAAAATAAAACAGCCATTAGGAGTAGGATGTTCGAGTGAGATATTGCCGTACACAAATAGGCCATTTTGCCATAACTAGGACATAGTTACAGAATAACAACAAGACCTAGAGATGATGGGTTTTTTTTTCTTGTTGCAATAAAGAAGCATTTATTTTACCTGTTGCAAGGTTATGCATTAGAGGCAGATGTGGCATAATCTGTGGGTAATTAAAGCAGCATTATTGTGTTTTATTTATAAATGGTTTGGACAATTTTTTTTAGGAATGTGAATTCATAGAGCCATGTTGGTGTGGCTTTTACATGAATAACACCAATATTTAGATTTTGTCTCATATTGATTAAAAGTCAGTGTGGCACAAAATATGTTTTTCTTAATAATGCAAGATGTCAACAAACCAGCTTTTTTTTTCAAGGAGACAGTTAGCAGCTCTTCCTTACAAAATGTACTCAAGGATATATTGTATTTGTTTGGACCAGTGCTATTTTAGTATTATTTATATACAATTATAGTTTTTATTAATAGTTTGAATTAGCTTTAGTTTAGTTTAAGTTTTAGTTTCTTTTTTTTTTTCTGTATACATGGAATATATATATTAAAGTACCAAGGTATTAGCTTTCACAGTACCATGGAAATTATGCTTGCCATGGTCAAAGCACATTGGAGTGCCATGTAAATTTCCTTATGAAAAACTACTCTGACATTACCATGGTAATACTTACATGGCTCTCCAAAGTACTTCTAAGCATACCTTTTTTTGTGTTTGTGTACATGAGCACGATCAGAGTATCATAATTCATGGCATTAAAGTCTGATATACCATGGTACCTCCGCAGTACTCTATGTAAAGTGTGTTTAGTGTAAAGTTTAAAGTATGTAAAGTGTATTTGAGCAGAAACTATGCTTACCGTGGTAAAGTTCTGCAAGGACAGAGCAGTCTGGAGTCGGTCACCTGGGCCATTTCAATCTCTCCAGCTCTCATCTCTTTCCTTTATGGCATTTTGGTTTTGAATGGCACCATTTATTACAACGCTCCCAACAACACACAGTGAGAAATATTTCAGACAGAGCTGTCTGTGGGACCCTGGACTTCCATAAAACCTGTCCAGACAGCTGTGAAGAAACTGACACATGAAGAGAAGAGATGAAACGCCTCATGAATAAAGGTGAAGAGTGAGTTAGTTATTCAGCGGCGTTTGAGTGATGCCAAAGGCTACAGAAAGAGGTGAGAGGAACAGGTTGAATGCAGCCAGGTTGAGGAGAAGCAGGGGCTCTAGAGACCGACTGATCTCTCCTCAAGCAAAACGCTGCGTGTCGACGCGACAACTGTGTGGCACAACGTGATGTGGCAAAACTAGAATCCTTCCATTATAATTAACCGAGCTGTTTACACCTCAAGCGCGTGACGCAATAAAGACAAATTGCGAGTCATGATGGTCTATTAACCACCAACTAGCGACTTACTTTACTATACATTAACATTTAAACTATAAATAACTTATCCCAAGTCTAGCGACAACTGTAAGCAATTTACAAGTTAATTTTCGCGAAAACTATAAACACTGTTACCCAATGAAACTTCCCCTGATTTGACCTGTCTTGCCCAACACAACAGCACTGACTCGACCAATGGCATGGATTGGGGGCGGGGCTATCTGTTGTTAACCAATGGCTGACAGGGGCATATACAAAAGGCAGACATTTTTTTCTGGCATGTCTGAAGGATAAATTAGGGGGCATTTACATGACGTTTTCAACCAAAAAGTGGAAACTTTTTATGCGTTTAGGCCACTCATTTACACGACATTGGCATTTTGGGGCCCTGAAAACACAAACTTTTGAAAAGGGGTTTCAAAGTGCACGTTTTTTGAAACGATACCATTATTGTCTCCATGTAAACTACAAAAACTTGAATCTGTGAAAATGGTGACGTCATATTACGTTCAGTTTATAGACTCGTAGTGTTTATTTACAAAGTGACATTGATAACTACTGGCCTGGCGTGCATAATACAGCGTTTTTAGTTGTTTTGCAGATCCGTGTGAATGGGAATCATTTTGACAAATTTGATCATCTTTATGCAAAAAACGCAAAGGAAACACTTTTCTGTTTTTAATCACTGTCATTACTTCCTTTTCATTATGAATTTTTATACTAATGTCCACTGAGTGTCAGACCTGTGTCCTGTCTTGTCTTGTGGTTTTCTGTCTCGTGCTCCCTTTGACTTAGTTTTCCCTCATGTATGCCCATATTTGGTTTTTGTTCCTTTTCCTGTTCTCATTTAATTAATTTTAGTCCCACCTGTTTCAGTTCTCTGATTATGTTCATTCTGTTCCACCTGTGTTTGTTAATCACCTTGTGTATTTTAGCTCTGTGGTTCCCTGTCTCGTGTGTCTGGTATTAACGTCGATGTCTTGTTCCTGTGTGTCTATGCCTGTTCTGTGTTCCCTGGATTTTGAGTTTGGATTATTAAAGGACTGTTTATGTTAAATTTATCCTTGTCTCCTCTAGTCCCGTGTGTGTGTGTGTGTGTGTGTGTGTGTGTGCGCGCAGCTTATCGTGACACTGAGGTGATTTTCACTATTAAACTATTTTTCAATTTTACTATTTCACTATTTCAGTATGAAAGAAGAGAAAGTGAGTCCACAGTGTGTAAGAAGTATTCAGTTAATCACATGAACAGTCTAATATGCAGATTGCTATGAACGGTGAGATCTTTATGGAGATCTGCATATGAGATTGTTCATATGGGTAAAATTTAGATTGTGTCATACTTTAGACGACAAATGTTTTAGATTGTTTAGATTAAGTCATATCAAGCATTTTTTTTTTTTTTCAGTGTGGACAAGCAAATTACTAAACATGATCAATTAACAACAAATGAACAATGTAGTCGATTAAAAAGGAAAGAAAGGAAAGGATACCATTTTGGTATTCAGTGTTGGATGTTCACATAGGTTTCACACAGCGTTACCATGGTCTTTAGACATGGCACCAAGAGAATGGGTTGGTTTTTGGAAACTGGAATAATGCCTTAGGTTGGAATACAACCTAAGGCATGAATATGTGGTGCATGAATATAGTCATTTAGTACCACCATAGTCATTTAAAATATACAATACACGTGTATGGGGATTTCTGAATTTGGGAATACCTATCATTTTTCCATTTATGTAGGCTTACACTTTATCTTGAGGAAACTAAAACATGAAAATATCATACATGTGCAAGTAACTCTTTGCATAAGACCTGCTTATTGGCTGCTCTGAAAGGCCAGAAGGATTATCCGGCTTAGAAAATTAATCAAACACCTCTGTGAGGTTTTGAACATCTTGGGTTATTATTTATTCTTATGAGAACCAGGCCAGTCGATATTATAATAAAATGCATCTTCATGCAACTATCGTCGATCTTCCATGGGGACAGGGGGTTTCTGTTCATCTCGCCTCTGGCAATGGCTCCTTTCTGACCCGAAGCCAAGTGTTTTCTTTGAGATGGAATAGCTGGAATTGGACATTCAAAGCCTCAAGAAGGACTGTGATGCTGCCATTAGTCAAAAGGTGGCACTGTTTCACTGCTCACTTCAAGCCCATATTTCATCTCACAAAGATGCTTTTGAAAGTGTCTCAAGATAACACAAAATGAGACAGATCTCCGTTTGAAGGCATGCCAAACAAAGGAATCTTGTACTAACCATGACATTAGCTCGCCACTTTTAAATCACAGAGAGGAACAATAGATTGTTACACAATAAAGCCCAAAGTTTCACACTGAGTTAAATGTACCAAATGACATAATTAGCACACTGATTAAACTCATTTATGGTGAGGGCTGATGGGCTGGGGTGGCTGAGTCTTGATGCTCAGATAAGTGTTTCTATTTGGATGAAACCAGCTTGATTACAAACTCAAATGTAACTGAGCGCTTGGCTGCCATCTGAGTGCGTGAACCACAGATTTAAGCAGTTCAGGGATGTTATGGTCATTGTTTGCATATTACACAATCTATAGACCAATGCAACAATCTGTTACACAAAATCAGAGAAAACAGCAATCAAATGATCAGAGAAGTCCTGTTTATTATCTGAAAGACATTTTGGTAACACTTTAGAATAGGGAACACTTATTCACTATTAACTACGACTTTTCCCTCAATAAACTCCTAATTTGCTGCTTATTAATAGTTAGTAAGGTAGTTGATAAGTTTAGGTATTGGGTAGGATTAGGGATGTAGAATAAGGTCATGTAGAATAAGGCATTGATATGTGCTTAATTGCTACTAATTAATGGCTAATATTCTATTAATATGCATGCTAACTAGCAACTAGTTAAGAGACCCTAAAATAAAGTGTTACCGACATTTTACAACCAGAACTGGTTTTGCTTGCAGATTTAAATGAAAATCAAGACAAAACACAAAATGCAAGAGAGTTGCAAAACATTGTTTTTATAAAAACGGGTCATAACCTTAAGTTGAGAGCCTGAATATTGCAAGATGTGTGATCATATTACAACAAACAGCATTCACAACCCATTTTACTTCTGTAATGTGACATATTATGAGTGAAACAAGATATATAATGAGAAAATACTGTAGGGTGTGACTTGGAAATAGATTTGATTGTAAAATGTAGGCGTTCATATTAAATCCGAACCTGAATATAAGTGTGCAGTGTTATTCTTTGGAATCATATTGTATAGGCCATAAATGTGAAATTTCAATTTCATGTTGGCTTTAACCTGTTTAGATGGAACAAACCATAAACCTTTTTTTTTTTTTCATAAATAAACATGACTAATTCAACAAACACAGCAAGCATTGCCTTTCAATCCCATTAGTGCACATCTTCCTGTTTTTGTCAAGGGCTTTATGCTTGGAAATGTCAGTTTTATTTTATTTCAGCGCCATTAACATTGCTGTAGTCCTCGATGATAACAAATGTCCATCCCATTGGTGATCTAACCCTTTATCTGAAGTGCATTTCTGTAATATACACAAGCAAACAGTCACTTTTGTTTACTGTTTGCTCTCTCTCTCCGCTTCTGGATGCTGTAGCGTTACTCTGCTAAGCCGTGCAGAGTGCATTGTTTTATTGCTGGGGTCTGTCAATAGGGAGAGATTTGTTTTTAATAAAGCACCCAAACAAACTGTTGAACAGCTAACTTTGCTTCTGCATGGAGCACGTCAAACGATGTGGCAAAACAAAGATATGCGGCCACGGTGACAAGCTGACAAGCAGAATGTAGTTCCATCCAAGAAAACATTCTCAGATTAAGATGGTTTCAGGATTGGACTACATGCCTTCCTAGAATACACCTGTATCTGCCAATACAAATGTACAAAAGTTCAGAATGGAATACTGACTTACCACTTGCTATTTTAAAGTATTGAAAAATTCAAGATCACATTGCAATGAACAGAATCAAAATGCATTTACCTCTGAATGAGGCATTCATCAGTGAAACAAGATATGCAATGAGAAAATATAACTCTCAGAAATAAAGGTACAAAAGCTGTCACTGGGGCAGTACCTTTTCAAAAGGTACATGTTTGTACCTAAAGGGTCCATTTTGGTACCTTAAAGGTACATATTAGTACTTAAAGTGTACATATTTGAACCTAATAGGAACAAAAGTGTACCTTTTGAAAAGGTACTGCCCCAGTGACAGCTTTTGTACCTTTATTTCTGAAAGTGTAGGCTGAGACTTGAATTTATCAATTAGAGATTGATTGGATTGTGAAATGTTGTAAAACTGGTACAGATTATCAGTGCACAATAAGACCATAAATGTGTACTAAGAATTAAATTGTGTATACATTAATACTATTTACACAGTTATATGCTATACTGTTGCCATCATATCATGTTGCACTGATGTCCAGTTATCAATTTGAAAATTAAAGCAGCAATTCGATTCATTTTTTCTTTGTCACACTGGAAACTGATGGTCAATTTGAGCACACTGCATTGTGGGATACAGCATGGGATGGCATGCAGTGCTCTGCTGTATATTGTGCATTTTTACATTTTCATGCATTTGCATATTACATACTGGAGAAATTGTAGTTTGTATTCTATTCTGCGTCTATATTGTCCACAGTTACTATTCTAAGTTTTTTTCTGCATAAAGGATTTGAAATTGGAACCCAATGGAAAAATGTAGAAGCTCAAATTTATATTTAAAACAAAACAAAACAAAAAAGCTGTGCAAAAGTGGATCTCATTCATGAAGCGAGCAGTTTTTTGTGTAAGTAATTTGTACGATTTTTCTACTGTCAGTATGACAATTTCCTTAAGAATGGTTATATGAATTTGCAGTCTACTTTTAAGACTCATTTAATTTGTGTTCACACACTCCCAGCTGCATCATAACATGTCGATACCCAGTTTTGTTGACCATAATTTGATTATTATACCTACAAGGTATGTGTTAATCCCAGAGCAGCTTGATTTTGATACACACCAGCTGAACCAACAGCGAACATCTCCTCGCTGATCAAAGACAACTTTCTGCGTCAGCAGCCCATCCAAAATCTAATTTTATTCTGTAAACATTTGAGCAACTTTTCATAATCAAATAATTCCTACGTGCAGGGAACATTGCAGAACAGATTCAAAGAGTGTTTCCCCTTTTTTTAATGCACTTGAAATTACTGAGGCACATTCGGCAATGGATGCAATTTTACTCTCATTAAAAAGCCAGCGAAATAAAATGCCTGGGTGATGTGGGGAGCTCAAGCTGTTTATTCATGTTTAATGGTAAGTGACAGAGTAATAAGGGGTTGCACGAGGCCTCCCCATTTTTCTTCGCATTTAGATCAGACACCGCAAACTTGATATGTTGAGGCCGTCAGCTGGATCTAAACAACCCAGTCGTTTGTTCTCGCGCTCTTTTTTCCCCCTCCATGCTTGCCTTCGGTTTTCCCCTCGGGTGGCTTTTCGACGTGGGCGGAAATGTAATGCGATGCAAGGTGTGCCAACTGGAGCACGACCGCTCATCCCCCACCCAACATACCCACACACATCCATCCTCAAGCACACCATGTCCCCTCCGTGAAACCCCTGTCAGGTGTGTTTTCCTCCCGTCAAGTGCAGCGGTATCAGCGTGAGCCAAGTAAAGAATGACAGGAAGCACCTAATCAGACAAACGCCACCGTGCTGTGAGAAATAAGGCCACCATCCAACCACTAAGCTTCTGTCTAATTAGATAACTGAATATTTCATGGTTGAGAAGGATGGGAGTTTTTAACAACCAGCCCACCCACTGTATAGACACAAACTCAACTAGCACGGCTAACGGCTGGCACACAATTAATAACATTAGCAAGAGCATTGATGAATAATGCTTACAAGTGCTAGTTTACCTCTGTGGTTATCCAAGATGCTTAGGATGTGATAGGAAGGAAATTAGTGAAATTAGAAGTTTTGGCTGAGGAATATTGATATGTATCTTAATGCACTGTGGGAATCTAAAGGAAGCAGTCAGATTTGGTAAGCTAAAAGCGTGATGCCGTGATGACGTATTTTTGAAGGCCAGCCCGGACGTTGGCATCGCTTTGGTTCCATTGACAAAAAAACAAAAACAAATAGAGTTTTCCATTGGCTTTTAGATTATGGCAGAAAATAACCTCTGTGACCAACAAAAGTTTGGGATTCTTACACATTTTTTTCATTGTTGTAAATTTTACAAATGAACACAATTTGAATATATTCTGAAACCTAAATACAATTTCCAGAAATAAAAAGCCTTCACTGAAAAAAATCCAATTAACCAAATGTTGGAAGGTCAAAAATATATAAATTGAACTCATTTTAGTATTGAGAAGACTTATTATATTAAGTCTGCACAAATATATTTTAAAAATATTAAAGGAATGGTTATTCTCAAATCCAGTCAACATTCAGAATGCCAAATGTTGACTAAACTAATAAAAACAAATCCAGCCAATACTGAGATCATTCTGCACGTGCACGCGCCTGAGTGACTTCGCGGGACAAACAGCGCCGCCATCTTGTCAAGTTCACGCCTCAGGTAAGATGCACTAAATTAATGTTATTTTTTTAGACTAAATTTAACAAGAAAATCATGCAACATATTAGATTTTTTTGAGTGGACATTTAGAAAGTGTTTTATGAGTTGTATATCCGAAGAAAAGTGGATGTCAAGTTAGCACTGAAGAAATATTTGTACTTAACGTTAGACTGAATTAATCAAAAAGTATATTTAAAAGGTGTAAATGTTTTATTTAACACGTATATATTTATACACAAACGTACATCATATATAAAAACATCGAATAAGCGTTGTATTATTTGTCTGAGGGAAATGTAAGTGAAGGGAATGTGGTCTTTCACCTTGTTTAATCCATAAAACACTTAATATCAAAAGTGTTACTTTAATGAATTTTAGCTCATTTTGTATGATATTTTTTTTTTGTTTCTGTGACGTGAAAAGATATGAAGAGATCGTGCGGTCTTTCTCTCTTTTATGCCATTATGTTTAACGTTAACTGCAATCTATGAAACACAGTAAATTTGAAGTTAACATGGGCGTGTTGAATGGGAGTCTCCCGTATTTCACACCCATCTCCCGCCCTCCTCCCATTTTGTTATTTCTCCCGGGAATCTCCTATAATTTGTTTGGCCCAAATCTCGTTATATGATTAATCACATCAATATTTTATTCCAAGGTTGTACAGTTGCCAGATCTTGTATGAAACACATCACCTCACACAATCGTCGCAATACACGAATTTCAAACCATTTGTGACCTCAACCTGCCAACCTACAACCCAGTTGCGCTGTATATTTCTGCACAAGTAGTAGACGCGGGAAGTCGAATCTACCATCAGTGGTAGAAATAGAAGGAGAAGAGTCAGGTGGTGCTCCTGGCGAAGAAAAAAAAAATATTTGTGTAAATTTAACAACAGCTGGACGGAAGAATTAAATTTCTGTTTCGAAGCCATGTAAACAACGCCCATGCCTTTTGCAAAGTGTGTCGCACTAATTTTAATATCGGACACGGTGGGAAGAAACGACATATCTCAGCACCGAGGCACAGAAGGGCAACACATACTATAAACACACAATGTTAGTTATGTAAAATGTAATGTAACTTAATTTGTCCCACGGTGTTTCTGTTTAAAAAAAAAAAAAAAAATCTCTCTCTCTCTCTATATACATATACATATATATATACACACACACACAGTATATATATGTATATATATATATATATATATATACACACACACACAGTATATATGTATGTATGTATATATATATATATATATATATATATATATGTATGTATGTATGTATATATATATATATATATATATATATATATCAGTTCTAATATTCATTTATTAATTAAACATTAATTATTCTTTTTATTTTTATTAATAATTATTTATAATGTATGTACTTGTGTATAACCCCCACCACCATAATATGAAATGTACGTTCTATTACAAATCCAGTCAGCATCAATGCTCCCTGTTGTGCAATGAAAAAAAAAAGTTGCAACTTCTGTTTCATCACAAATTTCATTAACTGATATTGATACATTGTCAATTATTTAAAATGCATCATTTCATTTTTTGAACTTAAAATGTACTTTTCTTTCTCCATCATGGTGTGGCCAAAGGTTTCATTGGTGCTTTGTCATCATTGCAAGTTTTCAGATGCAACCCAGTCAGTTCTTCCAAGGCACCAAACACTGGCTCGTGACCAGACCGCTCCACTGCAATTACATACTGTGTGTGTACTTTTAAGACTAGGAATTAATTTTTTTTCATTACAGGTAATATGTGTAAATGAGTTTTTTTTTTTAGAGTTTTTACTACAATTATAATGTGCTTTACTGTTCTCAATTCTTATTCCGATGTGAATGTAGCCACCCAGTAAGTATCCAGATCAGATAGTCACTGCAGTCACCCAGATCCAGTCCATATCCAGATAAGATGGTGGATCAGCACCTAGAGACGACCTCTACAGCCCTGAATGTCAGCGGAGACCATGTCAGCTAGATGAGCTCCAGAGACAGATCCCCTCCGAAGACCTCGGTGGCCATCGGGACAAGACCACGAGAACCAGACAAGTCCTCTGCTCAATCTGACCGGTGTTGCAGCCTAGAATTAAACCACGCCATGCTGTTTTCGTCTGGCCAGAGGAGAACTGCCCCCCGACTGAGCCTGGTTGCTCCCAAGGTTTTCTACTCAATTTCTGTCACTGATGGAGTTTTGGAGCCTTGCCGCTGTCACCTTTGGCTTGCTTATTTGGGGACGCTTGGCTGATTGCACAGACATTATTGGAAGAGAGCTGAACTGGATGATGTCAACACTGAATCACCAATGAACTGACTTTAACTGGAAAACTGACTTGTTAATGTCCTCTTGCATTATTGATAAACTATTTTCCTGTTTGACTGTAAGGCTGCTTTGACACAATCAGTATTGTATAAAGCACTATGTAAATAAAGGTGACTTGATTTGATTTTATATACTGTAACACCTGGTTCATTTTTTTTTTTTACTTCTGCCTCATTTAAAAGATGTAATTCTGAACAGTAATAATATTTGTAAATGTTTGTTTGCTAACATTTTGTTTAGCTTTTGTTTATTTTTTTCTTAGTTCATTAAACAAAGTTTAAACTGAATTTTGCAGTTGTACCACAGATGTAATGTTTGTCAACTGGAGCTTTAAAGGGATAGTTCACCCACAAATGAAAATTTGTTGTTAATTTTCTGACCCTTAGGCCATCCAAGATGTAGGTGACTTTTTTCTTTATTCCTGTATGTTTAGTTTGTATGAAAAATGTTATAAATGGATGGGGATTGTTATTAAAAAAAAAAAAGGTTATTATGTGTTGTAAAGTGTGTGTTTTTAGTGATTGATAAACACCAGTTAATAATTTTTAATAATTTTTTAAACTATAAAAATGTTTATGTAGTTCCCCAGCAATTTCTTATGATGCCCAAATAATACATCTTAGTTGAGGTAACATATAAAACACATGGAGTAAATGGTTACATTTTTATTGACATAACTTGCTCTAGTCTTCTAAATGTTTGACCAGTTAAAACATTTTAGTTGAATGGACTATAAACCTAGTTCACTAAAGGTTGAGCCAACTAAAAAATAACAATTCAGATAACACTTTGAAGTCAGAAATTGACTGAACGTAAAATCTCTGTGGAACTAGTTACTAAATAGTTTTTTACAGTGTTTATTATTTTAAAATCTTTATTCAAAAAAATAAAAATCTGAAAGTTTGAGTTAGAATCATTTGCAAAGCACGATTATACACCTAATAAGGCTGTAAAAGTGGGCTAGTGAGTCGTGAGTTTACCTGTTCGGCATGAAAGTCCCATTTACCCACTTGTTAGCAACTGCCTTTTTTCGAGACAAGTAAAAGCTTTAAAACAAAATCACAAGTGCTTATTACTGATGTATTTTATGTCATAGAATAAAATGTATATAGGTAAAATACCTTTGTGTCAACCACAGACCTCAATTCAGGTATTAATTTTGGGTGCTGAAATGCTAACTCGTTTCCTGGTTTTGGCCTACAAAAATACATCATCCCTGCAGCACAAAAATCTCAGACACAAAAATTCTGATGCATTTAAGAGAAAATATTACTTACCCTCATGTTATTTTATATCAAGTTTACTTTAGCCTACAGCATGTCCACAGCTATCAAACTCCAAAAAGATCAAAAGAAACACCAGAGAATAAAAGCAGTGTAATATACTTCATTTAATTAAAACCCAAATGTATTTTAGCTTGGGTCTGTATGATAGCATACTGCTTAAAGTTGGCTAAATAAACATTTAACAGATATAAGATGTATAGTCTTTCTTGTCCAGGAAAACTGAAGAAAATTGGTCCCATTTTGCACTCAATCTTCATGTTTCAACAGTATACTATGTTTTTTAATTATTATATATAGTCACTTGACATTGATTGGGCTGCACGAAAATCCTATAAAAAATAATGTAGCATATTGGTCTGGAACAAAATTAGAGTCAAAAATATCATTTTTAAGTGAACCGTTTCTTTAAGAGAACTCTTGCATTGACTAGACAGTGACACTGCTGTATATTTTACCTTAAATCTCCATATGCTGTTCCCCTCTCCATTCTGACACACACACACACACCACACACTCCGAGTGTTTTTGATGGCCTGTGCGATAAAATAGAGAAATGAGGTCTATGGTATTCATGGACACAGCTGGCCCAGATCTGCCAGTAGTTCTCAGCAGAGCCGCCCTGAACTGAACAGCTCTCTCAGCCTCAGAGCTGACCTGACAAAGGCGAGCCAAATTACTAACTACCCATTGGCCAAAAACGGGTTAGAACTACTGCCAGTATGCAACGTCAAATCAACAAAGCTTTCATTAAATTTATATTCAAACTGCATTATGCAGTATATAGCAATCATATTTCAGTTAGGGCTGCCAACTGACCTGTATTAATGCTAATAGAATTGCTACATCAAGGACGCTAACGGCTAGATAACTTTCCTGTGGAGTTTTCGCCCATCATAATGTTTTTTTAATGCTGATGTATAAACACAATCAGTCCACTTTCAGCATTTCATTGGGACGCATTTTTCACTGGATCTGTTGCTCTGTTAATTAAAATGTCTGTAATACAAAACACTTGAAGTTGAACTGCGAGTCTATTCATCTTGAAATGTATGTGTACAGTCATTCTCTAGTGTTTTAATGTGCCTAGGTTGAAGCTGAATTGATATGTGTGTAATAGTGTGTGACACTTTAGTTTGGTATTAAAATTCATTTATTTTTTACAACAGATCCAATGAAGTCATATGTCAATGAACCAAAAGTAAACTGAATGCATCTCAAATGCCTTTTAGCACTTAATTTAGTCAAGCAGCAACTATTGTCTGTTTTTTTGCTTACAATGTCATCAGTTGTCATGGCCATGGGTTACTTCAAATATTTTTCTAAAAAGAAAGACACTATGTTGGCAACCCTATTTTCAGTGTTAGTGAGTGAATCAACACTGTTTATCACCTATTACTGTTTAGTGTAACAGTAGATAAAAATTAAATATTAAATAACTTAAAGGACATTTGAAACCAGCTCTGTATACCTCATCTGTGACATGCTGTTGATTACTATAGACAGTAGTTTATTGCAGAGCATTTAAAAACAAAAATGTGGAACTTGTATTTTTATTAAAGGGTTTACATTATTTGTTTCATACAGAAATGTGTTTTGAGCTGTAAAGATGCCTTAATTGCCCTTTTAGCAGTATATATTTTTTAATGCGTTTGCCGACAGGATACTTGTCGGTAGATTTCTCTTTTTGATATTGCTCTCAAAGATGGTGTCCAGAGAGCTAAACTTGAAATAGCGTTCATTTAATATAATTAATATTAGGCTGGGTGGTTTGTGGCCCTTAATAAGCCGAGGACTTGAGCTGATTAAATCCTCAAACCACTGTCTTACCTCTTCTTGGCTACATGAGGGTTTTATCACACTTTAATGAAGTGTCAATGCACATTTAACACATTATAATAAACCCGAGGAACATAAGTAATGAGGAAGCAAGGAACGGCTTTGAAGACCAGATTTCACTGAAGCCCTCTGAAATGATTGTTCACTAATATCATATTCTTCCTTTTGAATACAAAGAAAAACTCCACTATTAAAAAATCCATCTGTGTCTTAAATCTAAGCAGTAAAGGAGTATTCCCTCAGACTTCTCATTATTAATAGCAGTAAAATACCATGTTCTGCACTCACCCAGTCTAAGAAAAACCAACGACAGTAGAAAACGCTCTGTTCCTCAGCCTTAATACATCAGACCTGGCGTGAGGGCAGATTGCCACTGAGGATCTGGGTGGAGTTTATGAGCAGCACCTGCTGTTCTTAGTTTAATGTGTTTGGAGAGAGAGGAGACCAAAAACATAGCGGCACCAAGTATAATAACGGTAGTGTCCACACCAACGGACTATAGCGTTCTGTTTACTAAACGTGCACTGCAGATCTGCTTTAAATGCTCAAGCTCCAGGGGAATCTGAGTGGCTATCATCTGTCCTGTTCAAATGGTCAAAAATAGGATTCCAATGGACCCTTAAAAAATTTGATTTACAATGTTAATAACTGTGGAAATGTGTCATCACAGTCTCTTTATAATTACCATCCATGAATGACCATTCACACCAAGTTATAATAACTGTTTCAATTCTATGAGAATAGGGAAGTCCACATCAATAACGATAACAGCCAACACACACAACCAATACACTGATAGCCAATCAGAATCTACCAAACTTTAAAGCTGCAAATAACATACTGTAACTATAGCACGTTCTTTTAACAATCAGTACAGTATCATCCAATAGTGTGGACTACTAGGATGACCAGACAGTCCTGGTTTTTGGTCCTTGGAAATGTCCCTGTGGTACAGCACATTTAAAACAACCCACAGATATGCTGCAAAAAGCCCAACCATCATAACCGGCTAGTTACCAGGGCAATTGTGTAGTAATTGGGCAAATTCCAAACAGAATGAGCATCTTTATGCCCTACTCACTCTGAAGGGCACAGCTTTTGAATTGCAGACTTCGGAGGGAGCAGGGCATTTAATGAAGCTGTTTGGAATGCACTTGGAGAAGGGAGCAATGAAAGACAATGTAATTTCCTCATTATCTTCACTGGGAATATTACCATGGCTGCGTCCAAAAGCTCTAAAATGCTGCCTTCGGAGGCAGCATTCCAAGGCAGGAAGGCAGCAAGGCACATCCGAATCCAAATTCTGCTTTACTTCCTGTCTCCAGAGGTACCTTCTTCTGATCGAATTTTGAAGGCAGCATAGATGTATCCTTCGCTGCCTTTGCGTTCCATTCCGTGAAGGTCGAGCTAAAAAATAAAGATGGCGTCTGAAAGTTGCGTTTGGTGGTCAGTTTGTGTGTAAATGTATATTTCTGACTAACGTTTTGCACTTTTGTTATTTCTAGCGAGAAATTTGTATTATAGGGTAAACGTACCTATCACCAAAATCTACATTGAGACATGCTTAGTGCATAACATATTGGTTTCAGTACAAAAAGTTATGTTAAAATAAAACATTAATCTCTCACACAAAAATATATAATTTTATTTTAAATGACAAAAACATTTTAATTAAGATATACATCAAATTCAGATTCAAGTTCAAATTCAAGATATACACATTCAAAAAGTCAAAAAAAAAAAGTCAGCTAACCATGTTCTGTAGCATCTGTGCTATGTTGCTAAAACTATCTTTTGGATCTAATGTAATTATTTCCCACATCCAAGTTCCAGGATATAATATGCAAAAGTCTGAACATTAATCTCTTAATTTTACGATAAGTAGTGAAATTTACCCCAAAATAAAGGATTAACAATTAAAAAACGCACATTTTGTCACGCCCCTGGACTGTTTTGTTGTGTTTTGCTCCCCATGTGTTCTGTGTGACGCAGTTTCTGTCTCCCAGTCTAACTGTTAATTTGATTCCAGGTGTGCCTCCTTAGTTCCCTCATTATCCTGAGTTTAAAAGCCTGTCCTTTCAGTTAGTGTTTGTTGGTCCTTGAATGTCTTCCCTGAGTGTGAGTGTGAGTGTGGACTCTCGTTTTGTGCATTGCCCGTCTCCTTGTTCCTGATTCCCGTGAACCGTGACAGAAGGACCAACCGAATACAGTAACCTCCGTGTTTGTACCCTCCGTTTTGTTTCCGTGTTTTACCCAGTGGTTTTTTTTTTGTTTTTTTTTGGTTCTGTTGTGCCCCATGGATCCCCATGTCCGACCCAAATTCCTCCTCCTCCTGCTGGAGCAGGGGTACAGATCTCTCGAGGACCACACAAGACTGTTCCTGTGCTTAGCTAACGCCACCTGCTAACGCCACCTGCTACCCAGACGACGCGCTCTGCGCATTCTACAACGCAAGCTTGAACACTGCGTGCAGAGCGCTGTCGTCCGAGGATGGTCCTCGGGATGATTTCGCCGCCTTCGTGGAGTGGAGCCACTCCAGACCCAGAGCCCAGCCCACCAACTCCCCACAGTGCGGAGCATCAGCCCGAGCCCACCGACGACGGAGAGCCATTCCCCGCCACGATCTGCGAGCCAGCGCGAAGCTGAGCGACTGAGCGGAAGATCGTCCCGGAAGTTGAGCCCAACCCGTCAGATCAGGTGTGAGAGCCGGCAACAGTGCCCACCACGAGGGAGCCAGCCGTTGACGGTGTGAGCGCGGAGTGGAGCTCCGCCCCCTGCACCGTGGCTGAGGGTGAGCTGATTATCCATCTGGGACTGCTGGACATGGAGGATTTAATTGAATGGGAACCTGAGCTGGACTTTGAACTGCCCCCTCTTCTCTCTCTGTCGTCCCCGCTGGTCCCGTCCAGCCCTCCGTCTCCTGAGTTCCCCAAGTCAGCCAGCTCCACTCCTCCAGTGCCTGCTCCTCGAAAATGCCCACCCTCCCACCCGCTCCTGTCTACTCCACCGCTGTCGTCTGGCAGCCCCTCTGCTCGCCCTCAGCCCACCATTGATGCGGTGCGAGCCCCACGGGACTGCCATCCTCCAGCGTCGCCGGGGCTGGAGTATCCCTCACCTCCGCCTCCAACCTCCTCGGCCCGGACTCAGCCTCAGCCCGTTGACCCAGCGGCTCCACCTCGGCTCCTAGCTCCCTCGCCTCCACCGTCAATCCTCGTCGATCCTCCAGCTCCACGAGGCTCCCTCGTCCCTCCGGCTCCGCCTCGGTCGGGTGTCGACCCGCCATCGCCTCAGGACTCCGCTCCTCCGGCTGCACCTTGTCGCTCCGTCCCACCGGCTCAGTTGGGCTCCTTCCTCCCGCCAGCTCCACCTTGGTCCTCAGTCGCTCTGGCTCCGCCACGGATCTCCGGAGCTCCGCCTTTGCCTCGGTCGCCAGAGCACTCGGCTCCACCTTGGCCCCCGGATCCTCGGCATCCCCCTGGCTCGTCGGCTCTCCGTCTCCACCTCGGGCTCCTCCGCCGCCGTTGGTCGGCCCCCTGGAATCGGCGGCCATCCCTCCTCCATGGCTCCTCCCACCGTCGGCTCCACCGTGGGCCATCATCATGGCTGTGGCCTGGGTCCTGCCAGGCTCCTCCTGCTCTGGGTCCCTCCTGTCTCCTCCCTCCTTCGTCGCCTCCCTGGTCTCTGTCTGCCGGCCCCCTCCTGGTTGTCCGTCCTCCTCCTGAGCCTCCGCCATTGTTCCCACCGTTTCCCCCCCCCCCCCTATTGTTCCACGGTGCGAGGACGCACCTTCCGGGAGGGGGGAGTAATGTCACGCCCCTGGACTGTTTTGTTGTGTTTTGCTCCCCATGTGTTCCGTGTGACCCAGTTTCTGTCTCCCAGTCTAATTGTTAATTTGATTCCAGGTGTGCCTCCTTAGTTCCCTCGTTATCCTGAATTTAAAAGCCTGTCCTTTCAGTTAGTGTTTGTTGGTCCTTGAATGTCTTCTCTGCCTGTGTGTGTTATTTGGATTGACTCTCGTTTTGTGCATTCCCCGTCTCCTTGTTCCTGATTCCCGTGAACCGTGACACATTTAAGGGGCTCCTCTTTTGGTGAAAGTTTTTAAACCGCTTTCAAAATGGTCGCGGACAGTGTGAACACATGGAGATCCATATCTTAGTATGCAATGATCTGATTGACTTGAAATTATAGGAAGTTTATAGTAACAAACAATTTCAGAAGACATCAAGTAGGATAATAAATTTTTTTTCTTTTTATAATCTGATCTCAAAAATGGAAGTGTGCTTAATGGGTACATGAGCTTAATAGGTACGCTTACCCTAATTAAATATTCGTTTACTCAGGTGAAGAAATAAATGTATTAAAAAATATACTTGAAATTCAAGTAGTTGTCACGGAAACGCCAGGCTCTTCCACTTATCAGTGCTCACAATCAACAGAATACTAATCACGCACACCTGATTGTCATTCACACTATAAGAACACACAGTCCACACAGCCACATTGTCTGGTCTCCCAAGTGGAAAAGGACTCAAACCTATGCTGAATTACTTACCTGTTGCTCCAAGTCTCCTTGATCTCATGTGTCCCCCTCGTGTGTTCCTGTGTGTGCGCTCCGTCTACTTACCTGCATCCAGCTCAGTCACACCAGCTCCTGGAAAACCCGCGATCCTTGATGTCTCCGTCAGACCTGGTAATCAAGAACATCACTATCAGTATCATCTCCAGTTCAGTTAAAGACTCTGAATCTGCTATACTCACCTGTTCCTTGATCTCCTGCATACCGTTCAATGAACCTGTCTGTTTGATTCTAACTCCCCTGTGTCTCAAAAACAAAAATATGTTTATAATACACTTGTATTCCCAACATGCTTATTTGAAGTGCATTAAAAATATATTGAATTGCATTTTAATATATTTCTAAAGTATACTAGAAATACTTTGGTAATATATGCTTAGTTACACTTAAGGAATATACTAAACGCAAGCATACTTTTAGTGACGTTTTAGTGTACTCGCAGAAAACATACTTATGTTACCTTTACTTAAAGTATATTTTATGTGTACTTTGTGTAAGAACATAAAATGATTACTTTTTTTTTTGTGGGTTTTTAATGTACTATTGCAGTAGGCCTGCACATGGTTATATTTTAAGTATTTATAATTTTAATATTTGGAAAATTGTGATTTTTGGAAAACATTTTTAACATTCACAGTGTACAAAACTGTCAAATATTATTAACCATTGCAATATTTAAAATGTTTGATATGGGTTATGCTACTTTGGTTGATTAGGCTGTTGTTCAGTAAGATACATTCATTGTAATAAGCTAGATGTTTATAAATTTGTTCAAGCTTGACACCTTTAGTTTCTAATGTATATTCCTGAAATTCCCACAAGGATTTCAACATCTGAAATGAAAGAAAAAGAAAAAAAAAACTTGTTTAAATTCAAACAACACAGACTAAACCTGATTGGTTCCAGAGCCTTTGAACATCTCTGATTGGTTCATGTGATAATGAGCTTGCACCAGAGAGCTTCGTAAATCAAATATGATGTGCGTGCAAATGTCTCTTGAATGTGACTATAAGTCTAAATTTAAACAGTATTATATAGAGCTACCGTGTCTCTTTAGGGTGCTTGGAGGAAAGCACGCAATTCATATCGCTTACTTCGGCGATTTTTTTATTTATTTTTTTTTGCGATGTACTTTTTGAAACGTGAACATCTTTGAATCTTTTCATCGGAGGGACATAAATCTCTCAGATTTCATTAAAATATTTCGGCTTTTCTTTCGAAGATGAACGAAAGTCTTAGATGGTTTGGAGCATCTTGGGTGAGTGATGACAGGATTCAAATTGTTTTGGGGGAACTATGAAATTAATTAGAAAATATAGTGGTATGTTATTTTTACCAGCTTCTGCGAGCATGTATGGCATCTGGCTTTGGCACCTCACTGTGACTTAAGGTAAGATTTGTATTTAAGTAACGTTATTTGTCTGTACCAGTCGTGTGTTTGACACATGCATTGGCAGAAAAATAAATAATAATAAATAAAATTAGTCATTATAACATGTACAACATTGAAATTATTTTATTTACAACATTAAGTGTATTTATATTTGATTTCCTGAACAATTTGGCTTCATTGTAATGAGGTTAATGATCTTTGAAAAACCATGATTATGAACATACAATTACTTTGTCTTGAGCTGATCAGCCAACATCAGGGTTGCTTATAAGAGAGCATACAGTACATCTGAAACTGCTGAGGCTGGGAAGGTTTTTGACTATATTTCCTACCAGGTACATTGTTCTGTCATTCTTAAATAGAAAACAAATCATCAATCATCATTTGCCTTTTTTGTGTGTGAGAGAAATATTAATATTTTTTTGTTTTTCAGATCAGCTGCTATAGAAGACAAACTGAAATCTGAGTCCAGAGACAAGCAAAGGAATAGTAAGTATATTTTAATGTTGTATCACCTCTGTTGATACAGAGATTTTTGAATCAGGCCTAATGGAGGATGATTCGGTCAATCTTGGAAGAAAAACGTTTAGCAATGTGTCCATTCCAGCTGGCTAATTTGTGCTTCCTTTCAGTCATTCATGTAAAAATCTGTTATCTAATTTTGTTTCTGTTTTGTTTTTTTCTAAAGCTGCAAGGCACTTGTGCAAAATATTGTATGCCAGGATGACTAGGCTGTGCCCAGGTCTCTGGAACCTGTGATGATGCTCAGTTCCATCGGCCCTTCATCTGCACCTTCGGATCCACCAGCTCTGTCTCCATCGGTCGGCCCCCAGATGTCGGCAGCCACACCATCTACATCTTGGCTCCTCCCTCCCTCGACTCTGCCGTGTTGTCAGCACTGGGATGCTCTGGGTCTGTGCCATGTGCCAAACACCGTCTAAGCCACCAGGACATCATCGTCATCCTCCCATCACCATCCCTTCGCAAAACATCCTGACATCATCCCGCACTTTTACCTCTCACCATCCCTACACCATCTCCTCATCCACCTCCAAAAAAATCCCCTCCATCCCTCCCTATTCTGTTGCTTGAACTTTATCATCTTCATCTTCAGTCTTTGCACACACATCTATTCACTTCTGCACTTTGTTTTTCAGTAAAAATTTTCTTCAGAAAATTGCATTGTAATTTTTGATGTAAAATACTTTATTTTTCAGTAATACAGGTATAACTGAAATGTTCTACAAATGGATAAGATAGCTCTTCCATAGCATTTCAGTCTTTTTTTCATTTATTATAATGTTTTTTGTATAATGTTTTAAAATGTACTTGAGTATGTTTCTAGTAATACAAATATACTATAAACATACTTGTATTTCAAGTGCATTTTTAATACATGTAATAGTATGTTTTTTGTTTTTCACCAAAGTATATATGCTGCTGTACTTTTTTGCTGTACTTTTTTAATGTACTTTATGAATATTTTTAATGTAAACAACAATATATAATACATACAATTTTTCTAGATATCAAAGTGTGTATGTGTGAAAAACTATATATTGAAAAATATAATACTAATAAATATAATATACTAGTAGTGTAATGCTAATGCATTTCTAATAAGCTGAAATACAATTGAAATGTACTTGAAGCACATTGAAACAATGCTTCAAATATACTCTACCTGTAGTTCATGAAGTATTAAAAGTACATTTTAAATGCATTTTAAGAAATACACTTAAATTACACTAAATATACTTAAAGTGGTTCCAGTTTAACACAATTTCAATATATTAAATATATTACAAATAGATTAAAATCGAACGTAAACATATCTTGAAATACACTTAATATACTTAAAGTTGTTTCAAAATAATACATTTAATATGCACTCAGTATAGTATAATATAAATATATTAAGTGTGTCTGAAAAAGCACAATTTAAATACATTTCATTTTCACCTCACCAAAATGCATTCTATTTTGTTGTAGACCATTAAACTGTTACGCTGCCTCAGAAGCCTGTCCGAAATCAGTTTCGTGAGGTGCCTTCGTGCAAAAACGCTGTGCAAAGTCATTGCCTTGTAAGGCAGCGAGGCAGCAAGTCAGCTGCCTAAGTTTTCGGATGCAGCCCATGACAACGCAGCAGCAACAGAAATATCCTATCTTATTGCTCTTAATGTGTAGCAAATAAATATACATTTATAATTACATTTTTAAAATATGCTTTATATGTGTGTGTTCCCTCTCTGCTCTTAACATTATAAAACCTATTCTTTCTTATTTCTTACCTATGAAACGTATTTCAATTATATGAAATGTATGACGAAAATGTGTGTAATATATCACAACAAAACAACTTGGATTATTCTGTTTATACATTAACTCGAACTCTCCCGCCATCTAGGTTTAAAATGAATTGGGTGAACACTCCACCCTTAGTCACATGATAATAATGACAAAATTACTTCCTTGAACTGACCATCATGTACCATTCACTAACAGACTTGTGGAATAGCACTTCGTGAAGCGATTCAGGTGTTCAGTTTCGGTTGTAACCATCCTGAAATGCCTTTAATTAACTGAGGGCACAAACAGAAGGAGAGCAGAGCATTATCATGAATCATCAAAAGAGATAACTTTATTGGCTACAACAGGGGTGCCCAACCCTGTTCCTGGAGATCTACCTTCCTGCAGAGTTCAGCTCCAAGCCTGATCAAACACACCTGAACCAACTAATTAGGATCTGAAGGAGGATCTGAAGTAGATCAGGAACCGGGTTGAGCACCCCTGGGCTACAAGGTAGTTACATACTAAGCTGTTAATGTTACATTAAAGTAATACTGTTTGTATGTACTACAGGGTCTGAACAGAGCGTGGGATAATTTTGCACACAATTCAAAGGTGCAGTAGGAGATCTTGGAAAATGCTAAATTTAACATGATAGCACTGAAAGCCTACGTCTCACCCTCCCTGCAAATCGCTGTGCAAAGCCACACCTCCTGAATGCATGAACGCACACAGAGCAGACCACCAGAGACAACATTACTACAATACTTTGTGTGTCATTCACCAGTGAGGAAACTTTATACTACAGTTAGTAATAGTACTACACTACCAGGAAGGAAGGTCAGGTTGTTGATGTTTGCCTGCCATTCTCGCTCTGTCTGCAAAGCATACTTGATGACGCACTGACGATGTATCATGTCTGCGCGAACCAGGTGTGCAGAGGTATGCAGATATACATGTTGACAGGCAGGTAGGAAAGCCTCTCATAATGTTCGGACCGAACATTTTGATTGGATCAACATTTCTTGGTCCTACGCCTTCCACAGAATATATGAATTTATATAAAAACATTTAGACCACTTATCTTAATGATTACTATTGGGATGTGAAGAGACTTTCAACCAGCATAACAAAAAATGTTTCTGAAAAAATGTTACCTATACACCTTTAAAACGTTCTCGAACGTTCTGCTGTCACGACCCAGTAATTTTCACATACAAACACACGCATCTTGCTTAACTCTATACTACATGGGTGAAAGTATAAAAATAATCAAAATATTTTTTTCAATTAGTACATATTACAGAAAGCTATGGAGCCCCTAAAGGGACATGGTGGTGGAAAAAAAAAAAAATACGGAATGGGAGAAAGAAAAAATCTCATAACTTTTGCATTCCCTCGAGAAACTTTGCATTTGCTGGCAAAACATTTGTGTTCTCTCGCAAGACATGTTGAGTTCAGACAAACACTTCCTGTTTACTTTACAGCTTGCAGTGGTTCCAGCTCTGTACATTTACAATGGAGCGGTTCATAATTTTATTTTGAACTTGGACTCAAGTATAATGAAATATGGTCAGTGCTTAGTTCAAGGCACCATTTTGGGACATTCTGAAACGCTTAAAGTAGTAAAACAGTGACAACACCCATCCAAGGGAACACTTACACAGCACTGAGCAGCAAACAAACACAAACCCAGAGCAGTGGGCAGCCATTTTTTTTGTTGGTGCACCTGGGGAGCAGTTGGGGGTTTGGTGCCAAGTGTCTCATCTCAGTCTTGGTATTGAAGGTGGAAGAGAGCGCTGGTCATTCACTCCCCCCACATACAATCCCTGCTGGTACCGAGACTCAAACCTTCAACCTTTGGGTTACAAGTCAGACTCTCTAACCATTAGGCCACAACTTCCCCATCAAATAATATTAAGCATTTTCTATATAGGCATGTTTTGTGTGGGGAGAAAACTCTTAATGTAAGCTTTGCACATTGCATTCATATTCTGGGCTGATCTGCTTGGTTGTACACAGTATGTAATTTTATAATATACCAGATTTGCTCTTTTTGTATCACTGTCTTCCTCCATTTAGCTATGTAAAGGCTATATAATGGTTTTATATGGTGGAGAAATGTTTGCCTGTAAAATGGCCATTGCATTCATATTCTGGGCTCACTTACCTGTACACGCAGTATGTTTTTATTAATCTGTATACCAGATTTGGTCTTTTTATATCAATGTCTTCATCCATTAAGCCGCATTAAGCATTTTCTTTATAATGGTTTTCTACGGAGGCTGACACAGGACAAAATTGTCATCATCTGAGACAGCAGAGAGTAGGCAGTCAAGCAATGAAGTTTCTTTAAGGATTTTTTTTTTTTTTTTTTTTACTTAATTATTCAGTAAACCAATATGTTATTGCGAATATCATTGCTACTTGCTCATCATTGTCAATGCTTTATTCATAAGAACAGCCTAGTGATGAACACGCTATGTAGAGCAGTTTGTCCATTTAGGGCTACTGTAGAAACATGGTGGCGCAAAATAGCGAATTTTACATTTCCTATTTTAGATAGAAATTGCTCATTCTGAGGTAATACAAACATAATGGTTTATTTTGTAAGGTCTTTATACACCTCTGAAAACATATTTGTATATATTATATTGTATTTCTGTCAATAGATCCTCCTAAATATTACACACTGCCCCTTTAAGTTTTCACCACTAAACTAGTAAATTCCAGAAAATTTCAGAAATCTGGTCACCTTAGTGCAGACAGCATATACATTTTTGGTTGATCTATTCCTTTAAGTCATAGTTTATAGTTTATAGTTACGTGAATCTTGTGCGCATATAGATTTGCAGTATGATATTATGAGTTCTTATTTAACTGTCTGAAGTAAGTCAACCAAAAGTTTACTGTAAATTATAATAATAAGTGGATTAATCTAGAGGACTTCAAGTGAGAATGTCCTCCAAAGCAATTTCATTGTCACTAAGGGGTTTTTATGAGCATATCCATATCCTTTTCCTGTCAAAACACCTGTCAGAATACTGTTGGCGGATGAGTGCATCTGTTGGCTTGAATTTAATATTCCATATTCAGACATTAATGTCTTCCCTTCTCGTTCAAGTGAGAGGAAATTTATTCTGGGTTATACTCGTATCTGCTGGCTGTATTGATTGCAAACATCCATTCTTGTAATTTTCCAGAGTTTGCTTTGTCAGGAAAAATGGTAAGGCATATTGGCAGCTCACACAATCAATCTGCAGAAAAGATATGAACAGGGAAACATTTTTAGAACCCTTATGAGAAAACTAGTTTATTCTTGTGATTCAAAGCTGAATTTTCAGCAGTCATTAAACCAGTCCTCAGTGTCATTTCATTTTTCTGCTCAAAACTCATTTCTTATTATTATCAGTGTTGAAAACAGATGTGCTGCTAAATATTTTCCATGATACATTTTTTTCAGGATTCTTTGACAAATAGAAAGTTCAGAAGTATTTATTTGAAATAGAATTTGTTGTAACAGTGTGGAAGTCTTTACAGTCACTTTTTTGATAAATTTAATGCAGCCTTGCTGAATTACGGTATTAATTTTTTTATAAAAATGAAAACTCTAAACTTTAGAAAGGCATTATAGTATACACAGTATAAATATGTGCCAAGATTGATTATGTAGAAGCATTTCCATTGTGTTGTATGGTAAAGAGCAGCATGAACATTGTGCTAAACATCTGCTTTTGTGTTCAACAGAAAAAAAAGTAAGTCGTAGATATTTGGAATGATGAATGGGTGAGTAAATGACAATTTCTAATTTAAGGTGAACTATTTATATATATACATACCTGTACATATGCGAAGTGACTAATAATAATAAGAACTTTATCACTATGTGTGTTTCCCTGGAATTGCTGCAACCATCACATGAGCTAAAAAATTACATTTTGCATGAGCAGAATAAGAAAGCAGTGCTTTAATTAAGAGCTTCGCCAAAGAGCGTTTGAATATTACGTTCTTATGACCAAACGGCAACACAGGAAGCGACTGCGTAATGCAGAGAAGAGATAAAAATGGATCGTGCACATAGAACAATGAAATTGCAACTAATGAAAAACTTTAAATCTGCATTTAGTCAGCAACTATTGAAATTACCAGGATTAAGAGTTTGTCCACCAGGACCGGGCCAGAGCTTGTTGCTAGGTTACTAGATCCTTCAGAGAAATCGATGAGTCTTGGCCCTTCTTCACTGCACTAACCTGATGGGACCAAGCCGACCGATTTTCACACCAATGATTTCTGGCCCCTGTAAATGAGAACATGACTTCTATTTCTTCGCTGATGGAGAGCTGCCATCGCTTTCGGAGGGAGAGGGAGGGAGGCCGAGGAGCTCGGCCATGCCGTGAGAGCCGGGGAGACACTAACCAAGAGATCAGACCATGGAGACACTCGAGGATTATCTACAGTATGCTGAAGAAATCCTGAAATCCCCCTCAATCCGCTTTGAAACAGCGGAAGCCCAGAATCAAACCAAAACACAGGCGCTAACTAGCTACACGGTGTGTGTGAGTGCGCGTGCGTAAAGGTTGCATTAGGAACGATAACAAGGTGTTGTGTGAAAAAGTTTAGTCAGAGGTGCTAGTGTGAGGACATTAATAAGCCTTTGAGGGAGATTCACACCAAAAATCAGTCGCAGAGCATGCTCGTTTGAAGGAACCACAAAGGAGTCGCTTTACAGTGCAAAAGATGTTTTATTCAAAAGTATCAGGGTGTACTTTTATTAGGCATCATTTTTCTTACAGATCTGAGATTTTTGGCAGCCACGCTGGAAGCGGCCACCAAAAGGAAGCATTCATATGAGAACTGATTGTGTGAATAATCTTTTGTAAGTATTGAAGTGATGCATTCGCAAGAAGCACTCACAGTAATATATTTTATTAATGAAAAACATTTGCATCTCATTTCACCAGATCATGGCTTATTAGCTGTATGGCTCTCCCGGAATGAAAATGCATATTCATTATTACCTCCTCATTAATATTGATAAAGGCACACAGTACATTTCACTTTCATGTTCAGCAATGATAGTAAGTGCACAATAGAAGGAAAATGATTTTGATATGGCAGTACACTTTGAACATTACATCTCCAACATACCGACGTCTGCAGCAGAAATATATTTACATTACAGTATCAGTGTTGTGATTTGGACACAGTGTCAGATATTGTATTTTCCCCCTGTACACTGAATTTTATTAATGGTAAATCAATGAAAAGAGGTTACAGCATCGCATACGTTCTACAAAGAAAACCCAATTTAAAGAGAATGCATGATCCAGACCACACAGCAAATAGAAAAAATTGAATCTCAAAATATCTGTTTGGTTTTCAGTGTTTGGTGAAAGAAACTAAAACAACCTCAGAAAACGTGAAATGTATGCGTGCGCTAGGCTCGGAATAGAATTAAGCACAGTTTAAGCGAATTATTTCCGCAGACTTAATTTATGCCTTAAAGCCCAGCTGTCATTTTTTTCCATTTCGACTTAAAACATATTGCATTGAAACAAATCAAGTTAAAAGCGTATTACAATCACAAAAAGCCCTGGCTAAATCCGTTCCATTTTCTGACAAACTTATTGTTTCCTCTCAATGCAGGAGGATCGACTAAGAGCAATTTGCACAGATTCGGCACTGTTGTCCTCGGCAGCGCGCCGTAGGAGTTCAGGCTTGCGTGGCACCTGGATAAGGGGGCTTTTTGTCATGCTTGTGTAAGTATGTGATACATAACTCTTTTATCGGCAGCGCCTGCCTGCTAAGCTTATCCCGGCTTTAAAGCTGCTGCACAAGTTGTTCTAATGAGGCTCCCCGGGCCGGAAGAATCCGCCGGACGAAAACGTGCCCAGCATCCCAAGCACACACACACATGCACACATTCAGATGGGGGTAGGGGTCCTGTCTTAACCCTGGCCTCCAACATACACGTCACGCTGAGTAGATGTGGGCCGATGCTTTGGCTCTGCAATGGTATTCTCCTTCCCCTAATGGGGGGATTGTGCAATATTTTGCTCTCTCTTTCTCTGTGTGCATCTGACTCCTCTGAAGTGTCATTAACCTTGAGGCATGATGCACAGTATGCATACCGAATTCATCCTTCCCTGAGACGTGGCGAGAGAAAGAGGGGCTCCTAAACCTGATTACGAAAAATAAACAAGCTTCTTGCCACACATCTGCGGCTAACTGCCTATGTTCCCCTCGTGCAAAAATGCACTCTGTTCCAGAACCAAGTGAGCTGCCTATTGAGGAGGCATTTTGAGGGATCAAAGGCGTGAAGGCTGTTCCAAAAGGTAGGCAAATTAATTTTGCTGCCTTCTTAAATGCCTCGTTTTTGGCCAAATTGTAAAGCAGCACCACATGCATCCTTTGCCAGTTTCAGAGAAAAGATTTGAGAAGGCCAATCCCAGAATACCCTGCGAGACATATATATATCTACATACAGGATATATACACACCACACACACAAATTCATATTTACAATGTATATTTGTAATAGTATTAGAATCAAATTATATATATAATTGTATTATACATTATATGTATTATATATAATATTTTATAATTTTAATTACATTAATATGCATGCTAAATAAAATACATAATTTTATATGAAATTTTATATAAAATTTGATTTTAAAATGTTATATACACACATACTATTTATAATTGTTCATAATATAGGCTTAAATAATAAACATTATTTTACAATAATAATATACTTATTATATTTAATAAAAATAATAGATTTAATATTTTACAAAAACATTTTCTAATGTATATTATGTAATTAAATGTATTAATTATTTAATTAAATTGATATATATATACACATAAGATATATAGAGATAGACAGATAGATAAATTTCCTCAATATAGTTTTGTTTTTCTTATTTTTTTTATGATTTGTTCCAAATCAGTCATTCACGAGGTTCCATGATTGTTGGGATGCTGTCTTTAGCTTATTTAAAATAATTTTTTTTTGGCTGGTGGTCACACAACTTGAATTGCATCCATTTCTACTCAACTAGTAGAGTAAACATATCTCAAGCTGTTGCTGCCAATCCAAGCAGTAGACAGCGAGGCATCTCACTAGGTTGTGGAACAGACATGAGCACACGCACATACATTTTGAATGAACAAAAGTGCCATTAGCTCGGGTGAAGAGGAGGAAGCTGCCTGATGAAGAGCACAAGGTGAGCGGAAAAGGGCCTCGCACAATAAACGTGGACTGCGTTCGTCTTCACGTTCTGTCGTACCTGTTCGGTTATATCTGTATTATTTAAAGCGCTAGGAACAGCGCGTACCACCTAGTCTTGCTTTCCCTTCACACCCCTCCTGACAGCACGTTGGAGCTCGCTGCCTGCGCGATTCACTCAAATGAATAATGTAACTTTGTGCCTGGAACAAAGTGAGGAGCTTACAGCGGCATAGCGCCTGCCACGGCTGCTGATTCGGGCGGAGGAAGATAATGCCAAAGACAGCCAGAGAGAGGGAGTACGGAAGAACGCTAAGCTGCTTCATCAAATCTCCCAAATGAGACGAAACACACAAAAGCTGCTGAAAGGGTGTGCGAGTCAATCTACACAAAAGAAAAACATAAGGCTCGCGGCTCCGTCTGTATGTGGAAGCCAGCGGAGGAGACAAAAGTACCCCCGTTCCTATCCGAATGAGAAAAATGGCTCTTTATCGAAACGAAACGATATAAATGGAATCATTATGCGCGATGGTTGCACACACGCTCCGTAAAGAGCAAATGCGACGCGCTAATGAAAAAGACAACAAACAGATCAATAGGGCGTACCTCATTGCGCAAAGAGCAAGAGGCATTGTGGGAATGAGAAGATGGATTATAATACAGATATTTTCCATTGTCCGCGCTGCGAGCTGTCGAGAGAAAGGCACATTAATGAAGACAAATGAACGATTGTTTGTCTCCCGCAACCTCGAATTAAACGGGTCTAGGGAAACTCGGCAGCCGTCTCACATTCCGCGGATGAAGTGAAAGGGCTATTCTCACCGCAATCAGTGTTCATCTAAGCTCCCTTCTCCCGTCTGATGGGGAGGGGGAAAGATAGACAGAATTTCGGGGGAGGTGTAATTGATTAACTCATGAAAAGCTGATTAAGATTAACTATCAGCGTGAAACCAAGAACGGTTATTTTGCTGGCGAGAACTTTATTCAGAACTTGCCCAATTCATTTAAAAGCAAATAGAATGACTTTTTCCCAATCAACCGTTTAAAAGTTTGCTTTGAGGTTTCTCCTGTTAACCAATGCTGCATTTATTTGAACAAAAAATACAGTAATACTGTAAAATATTACTACAATTTTAACTGTTTTCTACTTTAATATACAATAAGTAATTAATTCCTGTGATGCAGCAACACTACTCCAGTCTTCAGTGTCAATCGATCCTCTAGAAATCATTGTAATATGCCGATTTGCTGCTCAAGAAACATTTATTATTATTGTCGATGTTGAAAACAGTTGTGCTGTTTAATATTTTTGTTGAAACCATTTTTCAGGATTCTTTAATGAATGTAAAGCTGAAAAGAACTGCATTTATTTGAAATAGAAATCTTTGTTACATTACAAATGTCTTTACTGACCCTTTTGATCAATTTAATGCATTAATGTATTAATTTCTTGAACAGTGGTTTACATTCTCCTTTACTTTCATAGCTTTGTATGCTAGAATTCAAGTGCTGTCCTTACAAAAAATGTCATTATAACAATTGTTTCCACCCAAAATACCACAGTTGCCAGTTTAAAATTTCACAGCCCATTTTACTTCCATAATGTGCTGCATTTCAGAGTTTGATTTTTCAAACAGGGTTTGATTGGACATGCATTTGTAGGGGAGAACTGAAAAATAAAATAAGACATCAACTCGGAACATAAATTGTGGCAAATTATTGTATTTCAGTAAAATATTATTCTAAATAAAAAGCAACATTTACACCACGAGCATGTGATAAAATAGTTAAAGAACAGAGGTTGGCACAGTTTATTGCAGTAATGATTGCAATAGCAACTATGGTATTTTGGTGGAAACTATGGTTACCATGGTGAATTTTCATTAGGAATAGCTTGTCTTATTATAATGTCTCTTAAAACTGCTCTCGAATCACGTCTTTCATTTCTGACGGCTGAATTCCGCATCAGTGTGTTTACATCAACTCACTATCCTCAATATATTCCAAACTATTTAAAACAGCCTGTTTCCAAACAACAATTTGAACAAATGAGCCACACTGCAGACCCTGATGGTAGTTTTGACAGCAGAAGGAATTCAAATTGATTCTTCATTCCCACAACCCTGTTTATTACAAAGTACGAAGCGTTTTCGAGAGGATATGTGATCTTCTGCACCAAATGAATTATATACTTGACTTCTATTTGAAGCTTCTCTGGAAGGTCTGACAACATTCAAAAAGCCAATGGCGATCTGAAAAACGAATGTTTAAAGCACATGCCAACAGCACTTCGTCTAAAGAACATTTCCATTACCTATTAACTGGCCATATTCACATGAGGGAGACGGCGGTCGCCCAGGCTGTTCATTTGGTGTTTCTCTACCTTCTTGCTTTGGGTTTTTTCCTCATTTGGCCGTATTCTCACCAATGAGGCTGCCAAGTCTAGTTTCGTCAACTCTAGTATGGTGGCACGCTCCGTTTTCATCTTTCACACATTAAATTGGGAATTAAACGTCTGTGGGTTTTATCTTTCAATCTCTCCGGTCTGCCCTCTTACTTTGACACATTCTTTAATGGTTCGCCCGCGGAAGCGCCACCCACCGGGCCTCTTAACGCACGTGTCCAGCCGCTTGATGTATGAAGACTCGCACAAATTGGCAATCAGGTGAGGTTGGCTTGGATGGTGGCTCTGCTCGCTGGCATCCTGACTCCAATTCCCTTTTCTGGCTTCAGCGTCTGTTTTCACCAGGGCCCTGACAGGTGCTCCTGACAAAATCCATTACCTTTGCAATTACACAATCTCACTTTCCCTGCTCACCCTACTCTACCAGAGACTGCCATCGCCTCGCCTGTCCGTTCGGACGATTGGCTAATTAGGGTAACTTAAGAGGAGGAAACCCACTTTAATTTTCATTATGCTGAGGAGACATCCCGACTGTCACCGCTGAGAGGGACCGCTGCCATCAGCGAGAAGAAGAAGCGACGTGTATGACCTCTCTCTTTGACTCTCATTTAGTCTCTCTCGCTGTCTGCTTTGGAGGAACGTGAAACTTTTCATGGTGTAGTTGAGAAATGAAGCATGAGACGTTTCGTTTCGGCCCGATGGCGATCTCATCTTCAATAAAGAAAGAAGCCCATAAAGAAATAGATGGTATGAAATGAAAACTTTGTCATCATTTACTCACCCACATGTCATTCCAGCCTCATATTATTATTTTTTGTTCTGTGAAACAGAAAACGAGATGTTAGAATGTTTCGTTTTCCCTACAACAAAGGTGGACTGTGATTTTTGCTCCAAAAATTAGTTTTAAAACTTGTGTTAAGACTTGTTTTCAAAGTATCTTGAATAAAATATGGCAAAAATTGGCACAGGCCAATTAGATATTTCCCCCCCACTTATTTTCATCTTATTTATACTTAAAGGCATAGTTCACCCAAAAATGAACATTTTCCAAATGTCATTCCAAACCTGTATGAGTTTCTTTCTTATGTTGAACATAAAAGAGGATATTTTGAAGAATGTTGGTTATCAAACAGTTGATGGTCCAGATTGACTTCCATAATATTTCTTTCCCTACTGTGGAAGTCAATGGGCACCAGCAATTGTTTGGTTCTTCAAAATTCTTCAAAATATCTTCTTTTGTGTTCAACATAAGAAAGAAACTCATACAGCTTTAAAGCGAAATTAGGGTGAGTAAATGGTGACAAAATTTTTATTTTTGGGTGAGCTATCCCTTTAAAATGAGTGATAAAAAATCTACCAGTATAGTAAGACAAAAAAAAACAAAAACTGTTAATTTATTAGACATTGTTGCTTCTAAATTTTTTTGATATTTTAACTGGAAAATGTAACTTTTTTTGTTGTTGTTGTGAAGAACAGACATAAATTTAACTTGTTATTGACAACAAATCTCAATTGCACTTGTTCAAAAATGGTGCCTTTGGATGCAACCTTTAAAAAGGTCAAGTTAAAATTGTGCAAATTAAACTTGATCTTTGCAAGTAAAAATAAACCCCCACATTTGTTGTATGGAAAACAGAATTTCTCCATTTGTGTTTTACAGAATAAAGAAATTTTCCATTTTATCTTCAGGACAAAAGAGTCATTTTTGGGTGAACTATTCCTTTTGTCTCTCTTAACATCACCATACATCAGGTCTGTGCACATCCCTTTTCTTTTCTGCTTTTATCTACAAAAACACTGAGGTCATAATTAAATTTTGCCTGCTGACAGGAGTTAATGAAAAACTGGTTCAAAACCGGACAAAATCTGCAGGAGTGAACTTTCTTGCGACACGCGTTTTAAGAGAGGGTGCTATCAGAGTCAGTGAGAGACACGCAGCCAATTAGCGTGACTGTAGATAATAATTTGAGGTCATTTGAATCTCTTGCTCATTAAACCAGGTCCAACCACAGACAGAGCAGATGCACTGCGATAAACAGACATTCACCTCTGTGAAATCGATTCGGCCTGCGCTCGTTCGAGATGTTCGTTTAATGGATGTGAAATTCGACTTGCCAGCTTTTTAAGCATGACTCTGGGGGTCAAAACAAATATCCGAAAGAAAGTAAAACGCAATCAGAATTAAAGCCATTTCTGACATAAATACAGTCTCGGAGTTCTTAAGTTATGAATACAGGAGAAAGCTGATTAAAGATTCCCCGTAATAAAAACAAAGCTAAGCTAAAATTGTTTTCATAAGCCTTTGCTTTAAGGCGATTACCCGAAGTTTCAGTCTCTGACTTTTTTCTGTCTTTTGTTTCGGTGACATCAGATTTAGGGCATCCGTCATCCTGGACTGCTTCCTGTTGAGAAAGATTAATTGCGTCGCCCCATCCGCGCGTGCACGAACTGCATAATCACCTCCGCTAATGAGGGCTGCCATTTACCGCCACAATTACTGCTATTTTCAAACCCATTCAAACCTCACACCCAAAGGCCAAAGTTTTGGTCAGACCGGTTGCCATGGTGAGTTTTTTTTTTTTTTAATTCCACTTTAATTGAATATATTAATGCGGATCTGACGGTTATTCACACAGGCTTGGGGGTACACGCGCATAAATGTACTAAAAATAGTGACAATTATGGATCTATGCTGGGCAGAGGAGGATGGCCAGAGAAAATGGCTCCCGTCGTGGTTGTAGGCCGACTTTTGTGTTGCACGGTAAATCATAGTAAATTACTCCTGCAACCACATTCATCTTTAAGGGGAAAAATAGAGCCGGAAATGTATCTGGAAATAAACTTCCTATTTATCACCCTACAGCAAAGCCTGCGCCTTCAGGGGGGCGGTCCATGTGAACAACCTGAAACAACCTGAGACGGCCAAATCATTTTTTTTTCTTATTGGAAAACGTTTCACGGCCACAACTATCGTGGCTGTGCCAGCCGGTTCTGGTGCGGTATGATTGGTAAGGTCCAATTCACAGCGTGAATAAGCCTCTCTCTGGCTGATTACATGCTTTGATGTAGTGTCGTGAACACTTTCCAGGCTCACTTCTCCCTAGGACACACAAACGACACCCAGACGTTTCATTCAAATTCATGGTGCGTCGTCTCCAAGTTCCGCACAATAATTGAGGGGAAGTCAGGTGAAACATGCCCAGGGCCAGATTTGAAATGTTATTGAGAAATGACAGATGGTAGCCATCCTTTACCGTGGCGGCATTTGCGAATGGACCGCTTGGATCTCTCCAGGGGTCCTTAATTACCTTGAAGGCATTTAATAGGCAAACTGGTAAAGATAAAGGCACCATATCTAGGTGCTATAGACCCCTGTTAATGTTATTTGTTGAAAGAATCAATTTCCCACCATAAACTATAATTATAGTGAGAAATTGCTTCTAAAGCCACTTTATAAAATATATCTGTAATAATAATAATATGTCTGAAGGTTTTTTTGACTGAAAGACTGAAAGTGTTCCATTGCCTCCAGGCATATTTGCATTGAATAAGTAAATATTTAAATGTGTTAAATGGTAATCAAGATTCAACATTCAGCATGTGTTGAGGCATATGCTTGCAAAAAATAGCCTATGGAATATACACAGAATAGAATATAGAATATACATTCTATTCCGTACTCTAGAATATAGAAGATACATTCATTTAGCGGCCCCAAAACTACTTATTTTCACGTATTTGTAGCCACTTTTAATGCATTAGATAACAACATCTAATATTATTATATTTGATAAAAATATTAAAACAAGTTGCATAAAGCAAACAAAGGATTTTATCAGAACAAACATCACTTTTATTTTTTAATTTGAGTAAAAATATGAACTCACATGAACTATCTATTAACCTGTTTTTTTTTTTTTTATTTGAACTTTTTTATATTTTGCAATCTAATGTAATGACTTCTAAAAGTGTACAAATACTTTTTGGGACCTCTAAATGTGAATATAAATTTTAAAATATTTAAAATTAGATTTTTAAAGTGCAACAGTACATCCCTGCACCTTTGTACTTTCGACTGTTCTTAAAATGTGTCTCTATTTAAACTGTGAAAATAAACAGATCGTTTTACAGGTAGTACAAGTACATTAAAATCATGAACAGGGTCCTGATATCGCCTCTGCTTCTCAGCCCTGACATTTGGGCCGACACCGAGGTCACGTCCTGAATCTGGTTCCCTTTGTAAGCTACTGAAACCTTGAGAATCTTCCCAGTCCAGACATCATCTCAAACCTCAGTTTCATAGTCCTGTTGTGGTTGTCCCTCTTGCTCCTTTTTCTTCTTTTTCCTTCCGCAGAGGCCATGAAGGCCACAGAAGCAGGCAAAGGTGAACTGAGGCATAGTCTACCTATCTCTGGATCTCCACAAACCTGCAGAGATGAAAAGAGAGAAAGAGAAATGTAGATAATGATCAGTCAAGATCATTGATCAAGATCAACCGTTGAGCTGCTTCATATTTTTTTGGAGACCTTTGATATTTTTTGTAAGAATCTTTGATTAATAAAAAGTTAAAAAGAACATATTTATGTTAAAATATACAATGCTATTCAAAAGTTTGGGGTCAGTAATTCTTTCTTTCTTTTTTTTAAAAGAAATTAATACTTTTTTTAAAGTATATTAAAATAGGAAATCAATATTAGAAATTGCAATAAGATTTCACAATATTACTGTTTTTTTTAAATGTATTTTTGATTGAATAAATACAGAAATACAGCCTTGATGAGCAGAAGAGACTCCCTTAAAAAACATTAAAAATCTTACTGATCCCAAACTTTTGAGCGGCAGTGTATATACACATATATATTTCAAATTTACAAAAAATCGAAACAGAATTTTGTTTAAAAAAGAAAAATGAAACAATTTTACAATGGAATTACAATAGAACAGAAGAGCACGGCGCCAGTATGATCTGTAATAAATGTAATTTACATAAGAAGGTATGTTTACACTAAAATATTGACAGTCACTTCATTTAAATACTGTAAAAGCGGCACAGTGCTGTACTACCATAGATAGCCCACAGTTAAACTGGATTGCAAATGGTTGGTGAAGAAGACCATGCGCAAAAGAGTTTAGTGAATTTGCCGCTTTATTCTCTCACAACAAAGCTTGTTAAACACTGGACGTCATGCGCTGAAAATGCAAGAGTCTCTCAATTATGAAGTTCAATAACGCAATTCTGAAGGGCCATAATACAGGCAAAACGCGCTAAAGTAGCATCTCAGCGTGACTGGCTCGTTATCTGCACTGCATTGTTTCAGGCTGTAGGTTTGCTTGTGTTCTGCAGAGAGGAGATTACATGCTGAATACATTTCGGACTCGGCTGGCTGAGCCGAGCGGCTCATGCACTGATGAGCTTCCTGTGAGAGGACAGGGCAAAATCGCAGCTATCATATCCTGTGCAGACTGCAATTAACTCAAGTGCGGCTTTCGCTCTGGGAATTGAGATGTCTGAAATCTTGAGTCTTAAGCCTTACGGAAGCGGGAAGGTCAAGCACCACACACGTGCATGTGAATAAGTGAACGGCGGTGTGTTCATTTATAGACCCCCTCAATAAGAGTCTATATCCTGCCATGTATGGTAAACAGACTCGTGCGTATGCATATGGAGCGATGCTGGGAAATTAGACAGTGTGTGTCGAGATGTGCGGCAGGACATGGACAGAAAAGCAGTACGACTGGGTTGGACTGCATTGAATGGATTTGACTTTGCAGAACCGTGGATGGTCCCCACGGTCCCATTAGGGTACTTGCCACTAATGGTTGAGGGCACTCCAGTGATGAGGACTACACGTGTAAGCACCTTAAAGCCACTAAACCACAAGCACCCGCGTCCTAGACAACGCAGACCTCCATTTGCACTCCTGAGGGTCCCTGGTTTAGTCAAACAACTCATGAATTAGTCAGCAATGATGCCAAATCAAACGTGCTGGTGAGGAAAAGATTTTGACCACCGGGGCCTCATTTATTAAATGCAAACAGAATTATTTTTTCTTTGAATTATTCTTAAAAAAACATTTAAGTGTAAATGATAAAATCGATCATAAAACTGTTATGTAATTTGTCACACTGTCACAAAATCATTCGTAAAACAGAAATTTGACAATTAAAAAAAAAATTGGAAATAGGTTAATGCAATATAAAAGTTCTGCTTAAATTTAATCTACTGTATTTTGCATTTTGTCACGTAATTGTGCATTACAACTATATTTACCAATATTTTACCAAAAAGAAAAAAAAAGGGGGGGAGGTCTTCATTAATAAATCTGGAACAAAATATTCTTAAAACCAAACTTATTGTGTTGTTTGTTGCATAATTGTGCATGAAAGCCAAATTTAATTAAGAAAAGTTACATAAGAGATCGATTTCCAAACTTTTTATATATCGTTTGTCATATTATTGTGCATTATCACTCAGTTTACATCAGAATGGACTTGTGAACGAGTTACACAGACTATATTGTTGTATCCATCGCGATTCCATCTTCTAGATAGCGGTCACCTGATCTGATCAAAATTTAAATTTGAAAACCTCAAATATTTGGAACCAAGACTGAGCGTTCCTCATGGAGTTCAGTTCAAGGCTAAAGTCCAAGTAAATGTGGCACGTCTGTGATTATTTTCAAATCGAGGTCAGTTCGGCAGGGCTTCTGGGAGAGCGTCTATGCACATGACACTTGAGTGGCACTCTTAGCGGTTTGAGAATTGAGTGGAAAAGTGGCGGTTGCTGAGTTTGCAGTCGATAAGTGTTATTATTGTCATTATTTCGTGTCAGGTGCAGCTCTGTAGCTACAACGAAGCTGGACAAAAATACAGCAATGGTCGAACTTAGCATGGAAAATCCTGGAGAAAGCTTTTATCTGACAGCTAATGACTCATGGCGTTGACAAATTAGTCAAATCTTCATGGTATGGCGAACCCGTGGTGGTTGGTCTGACTGCACACGCACACACAAAAAAACCTCCCAGCTTCAACACCACCAGATTTTTATTTGTCCAAATCACTTCTTTCAGTTATTCCCCCAGGTAGCACCGCCACCCCTGCCCTGATCACAATAACAAGCAGAGGTGATATCGCGCCTGGGAGGAAATAAAACATTAACATTTCACTCTCCCCGCGCTGCTCCCAATGAGTCTAATTAAGAGAAGGAAGCTGGTGATAAATACTGCAGGCTTCGTTAAAAACAGCCTGACTCAGCAGACGGTTGTGGCGGTTTGGCGCTGTGCTTTTGACGCTCGGGTAAAACTGCCAGCCACGGGAACAAAAACCAGCCACAGTGCAATGGGGGGCTTGCAAGCCTACAGACACAGTGCCCAAGGGCACAACTTGTGTGTGTATGTGTGTGACAGCGAGAACGAGAGAGAAAGGAAAAGAAGCACGGATTATTGTCAGTATTGTGCAGGCTTGCCACATCTTGAATGCTGTAATGTCATAGTTGTCAACGAGAAGAAAATATGTTTCTATTCATCGCAGCTACATATCTAATTAGCCCATCACAAGCGTGACTGCACTCCGGGACTCAATGCTAAGTTCATTACGAAAATGGGTCCACGATAGTTGAGGTGCTGTTTTGTGCTGGCAGAGAAGTGAAATGTAACGCACAATGATCCACAAAAAACACTGTGGAACAAGGAAACGCGCTGTGCTACGGTTCATGACATTTTAATGGCCGCAATCAAATTGTCAGCGTATATTAACTCATCTCATTTCGAAAACGCACACATATACACGTTCTGATTATTAACGGAATTGCTTCTTGTATATTATAAGAGATAATCAATGGGTTGATGACGTCATGCACGGTTTCCTACTGATACAATATTTACAAATGTATCCAGATGTTTAATATATTGTGCAAAACTTTAAAGGGTGCCAATTCTCTTGCCAATTACCAAATTTGACCAACCCTGATGAGAATATATTCATTTTCTAATATACATTTTCAGTATATGAGTTTGAATTCAAATTGAATTGAATTGTTGACACCCCACAGAAAGTTCAGTTGGAATTTTGAAGGATAGGAAGTGTAATTTATTGAATTGCAAATCAAATTTTTTTAAAAGGAAATGGAATTCTGATAAATGAAGTTTAATGAAATTTTAATCTAGCCAACATTGAAAGTGTTCTTGAAAAAAATTATCGAATTTTCTTTTTAAAAACAACACTTTTTTTGGTTATATTTTGAATTTCAGTTGTAGTTCCTGTTTGCCACATCAATTCAAATTCCATACAAATTCAGGAATTCAAATGGAATTTAAAAACCAACAAATGATGCACAACCCTGACTGATTGCAATTTTGTTGCTTCACACAACAATTTTAGCTTTGAAATGCCATTTTCCTGAAAAATCAACATGAAATGGCATTTGCAGCTTGATGCAATTCTTTAATTTGATGAGTGAAATAATATATTTAATAAGAAAAAGTGATGAGCAGGACTTAATTTTATCTATCGGGAACTGACTGGATCATGAGGTGGTTGGTGGGAAGTGTTTGAAAAGCCAAATTAGCTGAAAGAATTCATTTTAAAAGTGTAATGTATTGAAAAAAAATAGAAAGAATTTAATTTCAATTTCAATTACTGAAAACCATAAACCTGCTTGGTTAGGACATGAGGCCAGCTGAATAAATTTAGCCACCACGTTAAGACTGTGTCTTAAGAACTAGTTTGAGCAGTTGCCAAAGGGTAACCAACTAGCAGTTGCCAAAGGGTAATCAGTCTTGCTTTTCCAATACAAATAAGACCAATCTACCTTTACATAACTGAATTTAAAAACTAGAAAAAAATTAGATGACATACTTTTTAAGACTAGATTAAACAGTTTATGCAACCGGCCCCTGGTGTTGAATGAAAACACTTCATAGAAGCGTTCAATTAAGATTGCCTCCATGTGGTAGGATGGTTCAAAACCTTCTTAGGTGGTCCTCAGTCTTTCAGTTGAACTTCCACTCTGTACCCAATGGCTTTGAACCCTATGTGACATGGCAGAAGAAAATCACATAGGAATAGAAAGCCATAAAACACAGCAGTGACGAAATGAGACAGCCAAGACACTCCAGCCATCCCATCATACTTCCTTCCTTCCTTCCCGACCTACGCTTCCCCACCTCAGAAGCCCTCCGGAAAGACTCTCAATCACTCTCTGTGTGGCACTGACAAGCCGGCTGAACGGACCAGTGGTCCCACGATCCCTCAGCATCAGTCTGTCTACCGTGGAGAGGAACTCCAATGTGGGTTTAGATAGATGTGGCGGCGTCAGATAAAACCATGGGCCGAAGCGCTGACAGCAAAACCACAAGCAACAGCCGCAAAACATGAAGAGTGAAGCTGATATCTGCTCCTTGGAGTAAGTGACTCCCCTGAATGTCAACCCCTCAGGGGGAATTTTATTTCTTGACAGACTAGCGAATGAGCTAAGCTAGCACTGCTTCACAGGCCTTTGCAAAATTTGAATATTCTGTTCAAATTGGCTTTGTTTTCACCTCATTTTTAAGGGAAGTTGAAAATACTACTTGTGAGGCAAAAAATATAAATCCTATAATAAATTATTAACCATCCTAACTGGAATGACTCAACATAGCGCACCGCTAGCTACAAGCATCAGCATTTCATTACTGCCGTGTTGTTTGCTTCTAAAGCACAATGACCTTGTTTTAGCTTTTCATAAGACTTCAGTACCGTTGAATTAGACCTAGTTTCTATTAAAGTGAATGTGACTCAGAACATTAAATAGAACATTAGAGAAAGAATGGGGGCGGGGCTTGTTTTATTTATGAGGAACTGATTGGATCATTAAAAAATGGGTGTTGCTAATTGGAATCAGATGTTTGGAGGGGTTAAAACAAAATAGGAATTGATTTCAGTCAAAAAGGAAATAGATTTTGTAGGTGGAGAGAGGTTACATTTTGACGAGCAAAAATGTATGTGTGTTGTTTTTTGTTTTTTAAAATATATATATATAGGTGGAGCAGGTTAATACATTTTGAGGAAATGCAGCAAAATGTGTTAATTTTTATTTTATTTATTTATTTTTATTATTATTATTGTGTTGAAGAAATTAATTATTTAATTTTTATTAAAATTAAATAATTTAATTAAACGCTTTAAACTGGCAGTAAAGACAATTATATATATATATATATATATATATATATATAAAATTAAATAAAGGCTGTTCTTTCGAACTTTCTATTCATTTAAGAATCCTGAAATCACGGTTTACACAACAATTTTAAGAAGCACAACTGATACTAATAATACTAAATATTTCTTGAGCAACAAATCAGCATATTAGAATGATTTCTGAAGGATCATGTGACACTGAAGACCAGCATATTGATGCTGAAAATTCAGCTTTGCATCACAGGAATGAATTACATTTTAACATATATTAAAACAGAAAACAATTATTTTAAATAAACTAAAGTTTTTGATCAAATAAATGCAGCCTTGGTGAGCATAAGAGACTCCTTTCAAAAACAAATTCTTACTGACCCCAAACTTTTGAATGGTAGTATAGATATATATATAAAAAGACAGACAGATACATAGATGGAATAGGGAATATGATAGATTGGATATTTGTTTGAGGAACAGCATAATCCTCACTTCCTATTCAGCACGGGAGTTCCTTCTGACTTTGTGAGTTCCACAGAATGACAGAATGAAAAGAAGAGGGGGAAAACAGATTTAAGTCCTTCCCTGGCTTCAACATCCTGGGGGAGATAGGTTTGTGCAGAAGGGGTTTCTAAGCTGATTTGTGCCATTATCAAGATCTCTGTGGCAACAGACAGTAGTCTTATTTATTTATTTCCCGGGAAGACAGAAAAGATAAGCCACGGTTTTCCAGCCGTGGATGTGAGGGACCAAATCCGACAGTTAATCCTAACGGTCAACAGAGAAACAAAGTTTGACCACAAGCCTATTACCATTGTCTTTCTCTACAATTTAAAGCCATCCATCTGATCTCAGAGCTCTCCGTCTCGCCGGGAACACGGGCTAAAGGGCACACGGGAACGATGTGATATACAGTTATGGGTCGGCCGTGATAAATTTTATTACCCTCTTTCTAGCCACTGATCAAATTCCGGCGTGAACAACATCATGTTTCGATCAGGTTATCGGTTGTTTCAAAAAAGATCCACAGAGAGGGCAATTGATTGGTTTTGTCTCGTGTGCGTCAGTCCTTTCAAAACGCAATGAGGGGGAACGAACAAGCAAACAAAAAGAAGTCAATCTCTCTCCTTCCGCAGATCTATTTGGCCAGTGAAGAATGAAATGGACGGCGGCCAGAAAAGCACCCTGAGAAAGAAGAAAGTGTCTGGTAAAAAGTGAGACAGAGCGCCATTGATCAGTGGCGCAGATCTGTCTCAAAACTGTCTGAAAAAAGAAAGAGCGATGGAAAGGAAGACAAGGGAATGGGGAGAGGAGAAGTGAGTCATACTCTTTCCCCCCAAAAAAACAGAAAAACAAAGAAAAGTTATAATGAAAAGCCACACTGTTTGCAAATGCACTGAGGCGGTAAGTTCCCTTCCTCTGAGTGTGTATTAAGGTTAAGACAACTCTGGAAATTCAGTCGACAAGCTTTTGAATTCTCTTTTGTACAAAATAGACACGGATAAAAGCATTTGGGAATCCACAGGCTGCTTATGTTTGCAACACAGGGATCCTGTCTCCTGGAATAGCACTAACATCTCACCATCAACAGCCACCACTTGTACCTTCACTCTAGAACAAAATTAGAGTATATTATTGAGAAAAGATACTTTCAGAATAAATCATTAAAAGATAAATGAGTAATACTGGGGAAAAAAAACATTCACACATAATCTAAACACAATAAATTAAATGAAATCAGCTACATCAACTGTCAAAAAGTCTAGTAAGTAAAGTCTTACTATGCTCAAATCGATCAGAATACGCAAGGTTAGACCAGTCAAAGTCACTGATATAGGTCAAATTAGGTAAAACTTTTATAATGCATTTCCTTTTTACAGTCATTTTTACCAGTTTTGAACATTCATATATTGTTGACAAACATATACAGTTTAGTTCATTACTTCTATAATAAACGATAAATTAGAATAAATTATTTATAAACTATTATAGATTTTTTTTATTTAACATTGTAAAGATGTAAAAAATATTCACACCTTATGCTGTCAGGTAATCTAAAAACACTAAATTATATGAAATCAGTTAAATAAAAAGTCAAAAAAGTATTTACTATGACCAGAATAAACTAGGTTAGACCGATCCAAGTCCTTTTTAAAGGTCGAAACAGGTAGAAATTGTTTTCATTTTGACAATTTTTGATCATTTTCATCAAGTGAAAAGCTGACTCCAGAAACTAATTTGCATGATATGCAACAAAAACAATCTCTATTCGTATTGAAGGGATAAAAACAGACCTTTTCTCTAGCGGTGCTGAGCGTTCTTGGTTGATCCTGTGGGCCACACATCCTCCCTTCCACTAGTCTCCAAGAAACTACCCCAGAACCTCTCTAAAATCAGGTTTTTCTAGGAAAACGCAACACTTTGCTCTCCTGTTTCCTCCCAAATCTCCATCTCACCGTCCACAGGTGAGTACGGACAGCTGGACAACCCCTCCCTCTGGTCTTGTGTGAAAAATGGAAGACTGGGATCGAGGGGGGGGAGGGTGGGGGAGCTAGGAAAAAAGCTTTGGTTGTTCAAACACAAAAAGCTGGGCAGGGAAAGCGGGACGAGAGCCGGACAGAGGCAGTGTTTGTGGAGGTGGTATCTCACCGAGGCATTTGAGGCACCAGGGGGGCCAGGTATTACTATCCATCACTGCCCTCAGCCCTCTCATGCTGGGTCCTGGCCCCTGTAACAAAGCCTCCATTCAAGACACTTACAGCGCTGTTTTTTTTTTTTTACCCTTCCTTCTTTTTTCCCTTCCCTTTTTTTTATAGAGGAGGAGAGCGCAACCAAACAGCTCTTTGTGAAGGCCACCGGTGGTCAAAACTAGCATTGTAAACGAGGGCTACCTGTCCGTCTAGGTTAAGTTGATGAAGTGGCAGCAAATAAGAAACCACAGGGTGCGATGTCCTCTTTCAGATATGACCTTAAAAACAAAAAACTGTATTTTACGTGGCTATATCATGACTGGACGCAACAGCTCCCTCTAGAGGAAGACAATAGAAATTCAGAACCTCTTAAAGTGAATGTTCAGGTCTTTGTTGCCGTTTTTTCTTTGGTACTTGTTTAGTGCACACACACATTTTACTGAGGCAGCTTATTTATACTAGCACTATAATTCTGCTGTGGCAACCTGCAGTTTAATGTCTACCTCAACAGAGCAATAGAGAATAGAGAAAGAATCTCTAGCACTCTTTATTCTCTTCACTCTTGAAATATTAAAAGAATATGACATTTATATATAGATAGATGATAGATAGATAGACAGACAGACAAACAGACAAGACAGATACAGTATAGAGGGAGAAACCATAGATATCGCTGCCAAAGACACTGATAATAATGTATAATATAATAATATATTATCAACAATATTATCTTTAATACAACATTTAATAAGTTAATGATGTTTAATAATACTTATATTTGCATACGACTTTAAATATTTCATATTTAAAATGTATTAAATAACTTTTTTTTCAAACTAAATGTAACATTATTGCGATATTCATGTTGTTAGTAAACTTGGTATTACTAACATATTAATATTAAATATATCATAAATGTATGATATGTTCAGTATTACTGTTGATTGTGTTCATTATCCGAACCCACATCCGTTGTGTTAGCATCCCAAATCTCAAAACTGCTAGGCCACCATAACCTTTCTAAGCAGCACTAGGATATGGCAAATTGATCTTTCACAGGATTAAGCAGAGCGGGGATATGAAAGAGAGATACGAGAGAGAGAGAGAGAGAGAGAGAGAGAGGACTCTCTATTTGGTCTTTGTGCTGCCCAGCACTACAGAGCAGCTGCCTTCAGCATGAGCTCTTTTGAGATGTGCACAACCCTATTGATAAAACGGCATGTAATTATATACACACTTCTTATAGAACGGCTTAACCGCTACTCCTTAATAGTCACAACATAATTATACAGTCCCATTTATCAGGCTCACTAATCATATGGAAAGATCCTGGCCCACATAGTAAAGCTCTCCGCAGAGAGCACATTCAAAGCGAGAAATTCAAGCGGCCGATTGGAATGAGGAACTCAAAAGGAGGAAAAGCCTATTTTTGTCTCCTGTGGAGACCATCTGAGATGCTAGATCTGATCACTCTTAATAAAAACAGTGCTGTGTGGGTAAGTGATGTTGTGCTTTGCTCACGAAGGATTATCTTCAAGAAACCAGGTACAAAACCCAGCAGCGTAACCAGGTAAGAAAAGGTCACAATGCTTTTACAGAGATGCCACAGATTCAGAGTTTCACTACATGACTGGTGAAGCCGAACCGGATGTCAGTAAGGGGGAGGTGAGTATAAAAGAAGGTCTGTATTCTTAAGTGAATCTGATTTAGAGATATTTCTGATCACCGCATGGCTCTATGGAAGTATTGATTCTGATTGGCCAATCATGGAATTCTACAGTCAGATGTTATTTGCATAATGGAACGTTGTTCCAGGCAACGTTGTTCTAGTCGCTCTCAAAAAACTTAAACTTCTCTTAAACTTAAAAGTAGTTCACATTCATTTTTTGTGTTTATTTTGTTATTAAGTTCATTGTATATTACCCCTTATATGCATTATAGATCTAGTGTCGGCATGGATTTATGCTAACAATTTGCCTGGATTTAATGCTAGCGGTCACTATGACGCAACGCAATGCAGTATCTCAAGACCATACGGATAAATTTGCAAGAAACTCACAGAAATACTGAGAAAAACATTTGGTGATTGCAGAGGAGGTGCAGTTTCCTGCAAACAGCAGGTTTTGTAGCTCCTCTGGTTATCATTTCCGCACAAATGCTCTATTTGCATAGGAAAAAGATACTGTTACCGGTTCGGTGGATACAGATGGCTCTTGGGAACTATAATTCAGCATCAAGCTAATATGTAGCCAGTTCACAGCAAAGTATCTCTCATCAAGGTCAAAAGTTGAGATTCCTACCGCATATTACCGTTTTGTTTTTGTACACTGTCACTTTATATGGTAATAAAGTCCCCTGGTGAATGCAGAACGCCCTCTTTTCCTCCTCTAATGAGGACATCCTGTCACCCTCCCAGTTAGGAGACAGGAAGGTCAAGGTGATATCGGAACACGATGGAAGGGGAATCCGAAGGCCCTCTCACCTGCTACCTGTCTATAATGGGACCAAAGTTTTCATTATAAAACAGGTATGTGTGTGTGTGTGTGTGTGTGGGTGTGTGTGTGTATGTATATATATATATATATATATATATATATATATATATATACATATATTATAATAATAACTTATATTATATATATAACAAAAATATAAATAATCAAATAATATTTTTGAATAAAATATTATTTTATTAAATAATATAAAATATGCAAAATATAAAATATGCAGAAAATGTATATTTAACACTTAGAATCTGAATAATTACTTTAATATATATAATGAATATTTGATGTGTATTTCTATGATTACTCAAAAATGGCTTTTATTGAAAACTCAGCTAGCAGAAGGCAAGCAAGCACTTCATAATTGCAATGTTGACTTGCAATTATAGTTTAGATAATAGATAGATAAAACTAAGCTAATAGTTTAGAGCTAATAGGCCTGATTTTCAAATGAAATTCCAAGTAGAAGTAATCGTGAGAGGCAGTAAGTATTTATTATGCTCTGGCATGAGTCGAAAGTGCCAATCTGCTTCATTTGGCAGCGGCGCGCTTCACGCGAGGAAATTCCCCACCAACCGTGGGCGCCGTTAACTACGCAAGTAAACATACTCGCGCATATGTGCGCATAAACAAGCTGTGGCCTCTTATACAAGTCGGTTCGGAACAGCAGTGGGCTTGCGGAATGAAGAGGAGGAACGGAAAGACAAAAAAAAGATAGATGGGGAGCAAGAACTCTCACTTCTAATCAAGGTTGCCGCCTTCTCAATCTCTCGCAGCAGGTCCCCAGTGACAAAACACAGCACGCAGCTCAACGCCCTTCTTTCACAGAGTACCTGACCTCCCACCAACCGCTGTCCTCTATCGCATTCAATGATTCTTTCTCTGTTTCTTTCTTTTTCCCTTTCTCTTTCACTCCATCTCAGTCTTTCTCGCCGGCCCTACCCCCTGCGCCCTCCGTTTCTCTCTCTCTCTCTCTCTCTCTTGGTGCGAATGGATGGGCTGTTGGCGATTCATTAATCTTGATGCAGCACCTGCACTCTGGCCGAGTGGGAGCGTCCACCGCCAAATGTCACATTTCATCGGATTAAATTAGCTTTATCTCTGGCAAATGCCTTCCCCTGCAAGATCGCACTGATTTTTTCTTCGCACCTCCCAGGAGTAGGGGGCCGGCAGGGGAGGCATCATCATGTATTCATTCACCTCAGGAACGCTGGCGACGGGTTAGCCTAATTGACGGGAGAGAGTCATTACCAGCAAAATGAGAGAATGGATAAATAAAAACGGGGGAGGGAGGCGTCGAAAGGAGGCTGGTGGGTGACGCGCCCCTCTTCCCAGAAAATGAGTACGAGCCAGGGAATGTTAGGGAGTGAAGGGGCCTCAGTATGAACACGCTTCTGTATGCTGGAGAGCTCTCATCATTCAAATGTAGGATGCTCAACTCTCCCCCTCTTTTTCGATACAAGACTGGCAGCTGCTATGCACTAGGCAGGGTTCCCCCCTCGAAAACACAATCACATCATGCTCGTCCGACAAAAAAAACCCAAAAACAACCGAAACGAGCTTAAGACATCACCGGGGGTGCCACAACTATATTGTAAATGTAAAATCAGGATAAATCACTGACTGGTATTTAATACTTTGGAAAATTTACATTTTTTTAAAGGTACAGTTCACCCAAAAATTCAAATTTTTATGTTGTTCCAAATTGGTTTGATTTCTGCAGTACACAAAACAATATTTCGAAAGCTAATTTGTTTTTTGTTTTTTTGTCGTACAGAATTGGAATGACACAAACGGGTTGAGTAAAATGATCAGAAAATTGTCATTTTTTGGTGAACTATATTTTTAACTTCTTCGACTCGAAAGCTGATTGACAAAACAGACAGAATGACGGCTGTCAGAGAGAATGTACCACGCCCTGAATATGCAGCTGGGCAGAGGAGGTGTAAACAGCGATTGGATGGGGGGCGGCAAAAGTCACGCCACCCTTCTCAAACGGTGACGCCCACAGCAACAGGCTACAGAATGACGTAATGGTTTATTGCCTATGGGAAGCAAAATTGCATTTTAAACCCATTTTTAGTAATCAGTTATACTTTAATAGCAGCAAATTACGATTTCTATCCTCCAAAATCACTGGAATAACCACAAAAGAGCGATTACTTGCAAACCATACCGATTTAACCAGATGTACTCTGAATTCAAGTCTACATGTCTAGGACTTGGGCAGCATCTTGAAACCTGTCCTCAGGGTCACTGAGTTCCCTGGAAAACCAGCGTAGGAAACCAAACAAGTGCAGATGGAGAGTTGTGGAAGGGACAATAGGGGACTCAGAGACATTGTTTGAGGCAGATGATAATCTCTCGGCAGAGTCTGATACTGACAGCGGGGCTGTCAGGGGTGTCATCTTAAGTATCTGAGCGCGGAGGTGTGGAGGAATTGCCATCTCTGGACACCGGCATCTCAGTGAGACCGCCAGACCCTGTCGCTTCCGCGCTTCCATTCTGCCACTCTTGGTATTTTTAACACAGAAATCACTATTTTTACTACGGGCTGGCTATTGTTACTGCTGGATTGTATTTTGTGTCACGTAGGGTGCGTACAACTATCCCTCAACCTTTTGGACCCCTTTGTTCATGCAGACAGGCATTCACACGAGAGGACAGGATTCAGAAGACCTGCTGCTTTTGAGATGACAACATATATCGTAGCCTCCGTAGGTGTCCGTCCCCGCTGCATAGAAAGGATAGATCCAACCGTAATGTGTCTGAACCAATTTAGCTACTGTCAATCGTCTCTCGCAGCATGTGTGTCCGACTCCCCTCCCCTTCCCTCTGCTCAAACACACACACAGACACATTATACTTTCCATCTCGAAGCGGCAGGGAAACCCTGAATGTAGAGGGAATCCTGTTTAGCTGTGAAAAATCCACTTTACGATGTCTTTTGACTCTGCACGACCGTCTACGGTTCCACTTGTTGTCTTATATGAGCTTAAGTTACATTTGCTGACATTTTGTGAGGAGTAATAAGGAAACATGTCATTCTTTTGTATCTGCGCCCATGCAGAAAATGAAGATAAACTTAAGTCGTCTAAGCTGCCACAAGAAACGCCAGTGGAAACCAAACAACTTGAAAGCATCAATGCTAGACCAAGGTCTCTACAGCAATCAGTAGAACAAAGAGGTTTTAATGTGATGGTAAAAAAATGAAAACAGTAGCAGATGGTAACCAATACATACTGAACAAAAAGTAATATATACGTATATATACATGTGTGTGTGTGTGTATATATATATATATATATATATATATATATATATATATATGTATATATGTGTGTGTGTGTGTGTGTATTTATATATTCGCACACACTGTATATAAAGTATTATAAAGTATTTACAATAGCAGATATTAGCATCCAATAAGAGATGAGAGTATTGGTGCAATATGTGAGTGATCCGATTTAGGGATGAGGTGATACTGAGGGAACAGCTTTTAATGGGACAAATGGAGAGACGGCGGTAAAATACGGTAAAACACACAAAACCTGTACAATTTAAATCCACCTTTGCTTGTTTTCAGTCTGTCTTTTCTTTCTCACTATTAAAACACTGTTTTTTAATTCAGTTTCTGTTTTTACACGGAAGCCTGGTCGTGCGTAACACCTTTTTTCCATGAAGTCTTGGTGCTTGTCCTGATTTAGCTTGGGATCTATTTCTGTCCAGCCCTGGGGATACACCTAAATTTGCCATAGTGAAATGCATATTTTCTGAGAGTGTGTTTGAGAATGAAAGTTAGAAGTTTTTAAGTACATAATAATATGTATGTTTAATAATGTGAGTCCTGTGGCTATGCAAGGATGCATATACAGCAGCGCTACGTAAAGAGGCACCGGTCAGTGATTCTCTCATTCTGCAGAGCATTTTGGAGCCTGAAGGCTTTTTGCATGCTGAACTTGGAGATAAGACAACCACAGCAACACTCCAAGAGAGGCAACACATCCCAATCAGACACACACACTCTGATAACCAGCCCAAAACTACATTCGACCACCAAATACACCTGCCAGGAGCCAACCACCACACACCAGCGTACTCGCACACACCTCCAAAACAATGAGAAAAAACACAAAAATCACACTTGTGTCAGACAACAACACAGACTTTGAATATAAGTACATTAACACAATGATGGACATTCAAATCCAGAGAGCGATGTCAGAGACAGGGTGGGCAACGGCATTCAGGATGCATTTGACGGGACTCACCTCTGCCTTCCTCTGTCTGGCGAGCAGTGAAAAGGACTGGCTTCCAGCAGCACTGTTGCCGCACACAGAGACAATGAGGCAGGGCGAGAGAGAGAGAGAGAGTGAGAGAAGGAGGGAGGGGGATGAGAGAGTGAGAAGTGGATGAAGGAGAGTGAAAGAGCAAGAGGAGGGAGCCAGAGAGGTTCTGAAGTAGACGGCCAATCAATGTAGAAATCAGCGCAAGAATCTGATGAAACGGCCGTGGATTAGCGATCAACGGCTTTCAGCTACCGAAAGGAGGGAGGGGGGAGCGAAAGTGCCCCAGTGAATGACTTCACGTAGAAAGAGGGGGGGGCGGAGGCAAAGAAAAGGCTAGGGAAAAAAGTACAATACAGCGCAAGAAAAGATTCCCAGTCTTGTCAAAGTTTCTTCAGAGCCTTGGAACTGAGTGCAAAAGGCCAATTCGTGGTACACCTGCTTTTTTCCTTCAAATTTGACTTAAGTTAAGACAAGAAATGAGAGAGGAGATGATAGTTCATCTATTCTTGCTGGTTTTGTAGGTTTTGAGCAGATACCAAAGACTGTCAAGTGTCTCAAGATCAGGTCTCTCATTGTGTCAGGTTCATCAAGATCTCAGATTTAGGCTCAAAGTCTGAGTTCGCTTTGGCTTTCATCTCCTTGGAGGTCTCTCTTTCTCAATTTCTTCTTCAGCATTTCCGGATCACTAAGGCCCAAGGCTTGGGTGGTTGTGCCCCCCTCCCAGAGATAATAAAGTGATTTGGAAGAGGGGGGGGGTGGCTCCTCTGGCAAACACTGCACCAGGTGTTGTGTCCGGATTGGTCCAACTTACTCCTGTGGCACGGTTAAAATGGAGTCCACGGCTCCAATTATTTAGGTCTCAAAAGGAGGGAGACCAAGAGGGAAAAAAGGCTTCTTTTTGAGTCTCGGCTCAGAAAGGAATTAATTAGATTGAAAAGTGCTTTTCAGAGCACAGTCCCAAGAATTCTTCACAATGAACAGCCAAAACGTCCCAAATCAGAGACGAGAGAGGGTGGGAAGGGGGTTCGGAGACGCGAGCGAGAAACAAGAGATCGAATTAAACAACGCAGAACGAGTTGAGAACTATCTGAATGTTAGAAAAGAACAAGAACAATCGTCCCCTCCCTCAGGTTTTCAGCGCGGCTCTTTCTTTTCTCTCTGGCGTTCCGAGTTCTCCGCTTGGGATAATCCATCAGGAGGGGACCGGCTTCTTGCAGCTTTGAGCTCCACGTCCGGACGGAGCTCTCCTTGCATCGTTGTTCCTCTTTTGCTCTTGCGGCTTGTTGGCCGATCATTTTCTTTTCCTTGGCCGTGACAAAACGAGTGGGATAGCGATGTGTGGGAGCGCTCAGAAAAGAGAACAAGGGGGGAGAGAAGGAGAGAAAATAAAATAATCATAATAAAGCGGAGGGAGGTTGACATGAAAATGACAAAAGGAGGGAAGAAGATGAATGAATTCATTCGGTGAAGTGGGTCTGCTGGTGGAGGACGGGAATGGGGGAGAAGGAGCAGTGTGGGGCGTCCCGTCCACACTCACTCCCCCGTGCCAAGAGAAAGGAGTGGTGAAGTGGCGGAGGTGGTGGTGATTCAGTCGACAACCTCGTTCATCCTCTCTCTCGCTCACTTTCTTTCTTTCCCTATCCGTGATTCAAGAAGAGAGCCGGCTTACAGGAATCCTCTCGGATCTCCTCCCTCTTCCCCTCCCTCTCGCACACGTTCGGTTCATTATCATTCACTGGTTCTTACTGTGACACGCTTCAGTAACCCACTCACTCAGACGAGGCAGAAGAGATGCTGAATTCTAATGCAGGAGTGAGAAAAAGAGGTAGAGAAAAGGAGAAGCAGGAGGGGGGCAGCGCTGTGGACCAGCAGGTGTCCTCTCTCTCACTTTCTGCTCCATCTGTCTGTAAAAAGAAGCCGAGCCCTTCAAGAGGCCGTTCCACTTTATTCTGTTAGTCTCTCTCTCTCAAATGGCCTCGACACACTTCACCCAAGGCCAGAGCTGTACAGTCCTTGTGAACAGCTCTGGAATAGAAAGAAGACAATGTGTATTACACCAACAGGTTTTGTAGTTCTTGATTTTAAAAAGCCAAAACTATAGTATTTGCATAGTTATTTCCACACCAAGGTATAGCTGTAGTTACTATACCTTTAACTCTGAGTGAGTTAAAGGTGGTTGTTTACTAGTCCAGTTCTTCACCATAGTCCTTGTGAACAGTTCTGGAAAAGGAGGTGGAAGACGATTGGTTTTACATCAACAGGTCGCAGGTTCTTAGGCTTGATTTTATTAAGCTAAAACTTTAGCATTATCATAGCTTTCATTACACACAGGTACAGCTATTGTTACAAGAGTAAAATGTGAGTGGTACTTACCTGCTCAAAAGAAACATCGGTGATGCTGGTGTTGTTAGGTGGTTGCTAGTTTGTTTGCAGTTTTAACCTTAATTTGAAAGGTTTACCTTTATAAAACTTTACTACAGTCTTTATTATATATGTGAACGGAAGAAAACATCAATAAGTTTTGTAGTTCCTAGACTTCATTTTAGAGATTTTACTCTTATTAAACTTATAATTGATGATCATCAATTATATTCATCAATCTAGATTTATAGTTTTGTAGTATTTGAACAGGTTTCCTAGTTCTTAAATTCGATTTAAGAAAAATTTACCACTACTGATTATAATTTTCACCATTTTTTTTTTTGAAGACAATGTGAGTTAGAGTGCTCCACGTGGTTTCTGGGATATTTAAAGGATTATTAGGTGGTTCCCTACTGGCCATATTTAATCAAATTTGATTTGGCCACGGCCCTTAAGAAAATAAATTGGAATTACTGAATCGCAATTCTGGGTGTTCATATTTACCCTGGTGCATTCATCAGCCAATAAAATCAATAAAACCTTCAAACTTAAAGACTTTTTAAACTTGGAAAAAAAAACTTCAGTCATACTGTGTTTATATGAACCTCTTTGAATCTACTTCCAACCTTAATTGAAATTGAATTCAAATTCAGGAACAAAATCTTTTCACCTCAATTCTGAATGGTGCACAATGGCAGGAGTCAAACATAATGTTTTTGTAATTTATCTGTAATTGCATATGTCATTTAATTTATTTTTGATGAAAAAGTACCCACAAAGAAACCACAAATGAGACCTCTTTATTATCTCAATTTGACCCTTCGCAAAGCTCCGAAAGTGTCAGCTGTCAAATTTTGTAAATCAAATTCAAACAATAAATTCCGTTTTGTGGCTCTTTAATGTGTTGTGACAGATCACTGTAGTGCCTCAGTTCAAGCGGCTCGTGAACTGATCATCTCTTCCTCTTTACTAGTTATAGCATGAAATAAACATGAATGAACATCAGAAGGTATCTTGCTTCAAATGCAGAAAGACGTCAATACACACTATTTTTCAAGTTAAAGTCCACTGACATTAATCTACTCTCCTGTCTGGTTTGTTTGTCAGCCAAAATGGCGAATATGGCATTATGCTTGGTCAGATCACCTGTCGATCAAACTCCCTGCGAAGGGTCAAAGCAAAGAGATTATAAGGAGAGCAAACAGAGAAACAGAAAAATCACCTGCTATTCAGAGGTTTCTCCTCACAGATCACACGTAGAACAAATCTCGTAAAAAGCCTTCGTAAACTACGCTCAGGTTTGAAAAGTCCTATTTTAATACAAACTCCAACAATTCTCATCCAGTTTTTCCAAGAGCTGCTATCCGCATTCATTTTATAGCTCTATATTCTCTCTGTATGTCAACAATTGACTCGTATGTGTGTTTTTATTTCTCCTGAGAACAGTTTAAGTTTACATGACACATAACTGAGAACTTCTTCAAGAGCAACCTCTGACAATAACATTTTCCTATGGGTTGCCATAATGTTTGTCCTTTTTGTAAGAGTACAGACTGTTTTCACGTGAGTTTCCTTGAGCGCCTATATGACTCACCGGCTAGTTAAGCTAACTCACCGCGAAGTCTGAGAGGAAGTTTGACCAGCACGATGCTTATACTTGCCATAATTAGATGGCTTCAAACTCTCTTAGCCACGCAAATCCCACTAAAGGGCAACTGTGCGCTATTCTAGGGTATTTGTTATCCGTGTTGACGTTATGAGAAAGTTTGCTTATCTTAAATGTCAGAATATAAAGGGATGCCCTCGCCTGCTCCTCCGGTGGATCCAGGTTATTATTATTAAAAAAATCATTGTCATTCACCGTATTAAGAGCCAGTGCCCTTTTCACAAATATGATTGACAGAAGTGAGGGGCCAGAGGCACGGGGAGGGGAAAAGGGGGATCGTAGAGTGACAGCCAACGATTTTGTCTCCCTCTCTCCCTCTCTTTCACAGACTCTCGCCTCGCGCTGCTGTGTATACAGACATTATAAATGCAATAAAACTGTCATTCGAAGACCGCGGCCATCACTTCGACTCGATTCCCACAGGAAGCGATTAAGGTGTGCGCACACACTTCCAGTTCCCACACCTACACCATCTGCGCTTCGACACCCTTCACCTAACCCTCATTTAATTAAACCGGGATTCAGCCGGTGATCACACACTACACACACCGTGACAGTACGACTGTTTACAGCTGACTCTTGTTAGTCGATCCAAAGCTGAAGGCACACAGTCTTCTGACTAATTTGAGAACTCTGTCGTCATCCGCTTTGACTTTTCAGACCGTGTACAAGTAACCAAACAGCCATCACGGCACTGATGAAAAGGAAATTAGCTGACAGGTAGAGCACCTACAAAGACTCAACACCTCGCTCCTCACGGTAAACAAAGCACCGCCGTAGGATCGCTCTTCTTCTTTTTCCACGCCAACACAGTCTCGATCAATGGCTCTGTAATAAAAGCAATTAAAAAAAGGGGGGGGGAATGGGAAGGCTCAGAGCTGCCACCTCTATCGGCTGAGCCCTCAGCAAAGTTTATCGTTGAGGATTATTGGGAAGGACACATCACAGAGCCGTCCCACGCACCCGGAGCCAACCGGCGGTGTCTCCAGACGCCAACGCTCCACCTTGTATTCCCTTTCATGCGGCTGCTGTTAGGTTACGTGCTGATGAAAGGCATCAGTGTAATCCTACACTTCATCTCAACTTTACCACTGGATGCCACAGTCACTGTGAAGGGGGAATGATGAGCCCCTACGAGCGAGAGGCTTTTGAGAGTGTCAAATATATGCCAGAGATCATGAAAGTCCACCGACTGCCTTAAACAGCATCTTAACTCATTTCATCTTTGTGATTTTTCTCACCACGCATCTTATTTGAATGCAGTTGTACGTTCTGGCGTTTTCCACCTCAGTGGAGCGGTCGCATCTGGCGAAGGTTACTGGATTTTACAATGGTGGGCCTACAAAGATGAATTGAGAACATGTTAGATCCGTCATTTTTTAAATAAACATTGCTTTGGAATGTGTAGGAAACTATGAATTACCAAGCATGCTAATGCTATCCGTACCTTGGTGTTTCTTCAACTACAGGCAACTTGCGTCATAGGAATTGTTTTTTATTAACGCTAAGTGATTCCAGCTTTCTCTTTTTCATGTTAAGGTCACGTTAAAACCATGCCACATGCCTTCATCCTTATTTTTTTGCTATTTTATTGTTTTACTCTTTTCCCTGACCTAGACTAAAGTCTTTTGAAAAAAAAAAAAAATATATATATATATATATATATATATATATATATATTATTATATATTAATATTTATTACAGTGTTCCAATAATACAAATGAAGGTCGGATGACCAAAACATCGCATTAAATATTGTATGCTTTTGCAAGCTGTGGTACTGAGTGGGATTTTTTTCTTCACTGTATATTACATTTTATTTATTTATTTATTTTGAGGTGTGAGATTTTTTAAATGTAAAATCTTAAAAATAAAAATACATTCTGAAAATTAATTATTATTATTACTGTAATCAATTAATGTAAATTAATATTATATAATTATAATAATATAAATAAGATGATTAAAATTAGTAATATTTTTAAAGAGTGAAATGGAACATTTAAATATGTATTGCATGCAAATTATTTCTAAATGTTTTCTAAAATTCATAAATAAATAAATACTCCTCAGTTGTGGTGTCATTTTCACCACAGTCACAATAAACAATATTGTCAATAATACTTTTTCAATAATTGGTGTGCTTTACCTGGTTACCAAGGAGACAACAGTGTTGGTGAAGAGTGTTGAGCGACATTTGAGACAGTGAAGAAAACAGAGAAAAATCAATGTTAATATCAATTGTGAACAGAATTTTTTAACACGTATCAAGCTGTAATTGTGTGAAATGATACTAAAAGAGTGTGTTTTATATCATTACTATATCATACTATTAAACATAGTTAGTAGGCAAATCTCATTTACTAGTGATTGAGTGAAGTCCACAGGGCCAAAAATGCCCACAGACAACAGCTGGGAAGGCAACGTCTACACAAGCGAAGCAGGAATGTTATTAAAGCTGTAAGTGGGGCACAAAAAGTAATGATAATCGTAGTTTCTGCAACATCTGGACTACAAAGAGCCCTGTTGCTCTGAGTAAAGTCAGACTGTTATCTGTTGTCTTTGCTTTTAGAATTTGGAAGAATGCATTTGAATATTAAAAAACTTCCTGTTGTGTTTCCCTTGCTATGAATTATCAAAGCTCAGCAGGAGGCAGATCTAATCAACCACTGTCTTCCTCCGTCAGTCCGACCGTCTCCTGAGCTGCTCACTCGTGGAGGAACGAAAACAGGGCAGGAAGTTTGTCGCAGTGAAAAAGAACGAAGTTTTTAGAACGAGACCTGTAAAACAGAACAAGGGACAGAGGCCCATGTGGTTTCCAATGACCTCCAAGTTGAAGAACAAAGACGAGGCATCATGAAAGGAGACGTATGGAATGCCCTTTAATCAGGTTCTCAGAGAGGTAAACAATTCTTTTTTGAAGTACTCCATTGGTTGCGTCAGATGAGGGCTATACGGACACATTCCTTCATTTTCTCGGAAGAGGAATTAAGCTTTGCTCTACGAAGCCATTTGCATACAGGCAATTTTCAAATCCATTTGTGGATAAATACGAAGCCAGACATTTGCCAGCTGCTTCTTTCATCAATTCCCTAATAAACCCACGGAAAGCAGGAAAGGGGGCAGAAAAAAGAATCTTATTAAGGCTTTGTATTAGTCAGATATTAAAACCCAATCTTTAATGCGAGCCAAGGGGCATTTCACACTCGATGTGTAAATTTCCCATGAATCACTGAGGGCATCACTTCACACGCCGGCTGAGGGAAACCCCCCTCGAGGGAAACAAGTCAACTCTTTCATTTCGCAACTCCTTTTCTCTCTCCCTGCCGCCGCCGCTGTCTCCTTTTTTCTTCCACTTTCATCAGTCTGGTGTCACTTGAAAGGCAGCAGTGAGAAACAGAAGAGGAGAACTCTGGGTTTCCTTTAGAAGATGCGCTACGAGAATGCAGCTGGGTGCACGAGTTAACCGTGCGAATCAGCCAGTAATCCTTTAAGGATACCGCCAGGTGCAGGTGCCACCTTTTTTTTTTTTAATGCAGCAAACTGGGAAAAGGAGGCTGGAACCAGTGCCACCCAATCCCATAATGCACGCTGCTTCCTGCACCCACAGCAGACACGGTCGACCCTTTGTACTCATCTTTCTCGCCCCATGGACGTCTGACTGCGGGACTGGCAGTCACGGTGCACGGAGCGGGAAAATGCGATAGAGGCGTTTGTGTGAAATTCCTTTCATGGGGGACTAGGTTGCACATTTCCCCCTCTTTTTCTGGAAGCCACAGCTAATTTTACGCACCCTTATCTAGCCCCCTTTCACTGGCAAGGCGCCTGCTTCTGCATGGGTCGGAGGCACTGGGCCATTTGCCACGCTCAAAAACGGAGCGAGAGAAAGAGAGAGATGCTCCTTGGGGTCTCTCCCTGCTTGGAGGATGTGGGGTGGCTCTCCTCCTGTTTCCATGGCAGCGCCTGGCTTTATTAGAATCCCATTCCAGATGCGGCACAACAGCCTTTCGCCCCTGCCCCCTCTGTGCGCAAGCCATCTTTCCCCCCGCCTCACTCCCCTGACTGTTTTCCAGTGGTTAAGAAACTTGTCAAAAGTGAGGGATGGCGCGGTGTGTTGATAAATGAAGCGTAATGGGATAACCACCGTGCGATTTCACACTTCGATAGCCTGTGGCACTGCCACTACTCAAGGCAGCCCGTTCTCGGTGCCACACGGGAGGAAGCAACCATGCCCGAGTTTCCTATCAATGATATCCCTCTGGCTTCATCCTCTGCAATATGACACCTCTGCCAGGGTGGTGCAAAATTCAGAATTTAAGAATTGACTCCATTTTAATTCACGAGCATGGATTGGAAGTGAATTGGCCACAACAAATAAGAAGCTGGAATTTGAGTTGGAATGACAGGGAGAGTAATTTTACTGAATTGCAATTCAAAGATTTTCAACACAGGTAATGCATTCTGGGAAATGAAGTGTTCTTCCACCCTGGTCTACATGAGTGAATGTATTAAAGAGATAGTTTGCCCAAAAATGAAAATTCTGTCATTAATTACTCACCCTCATGTCGTTTCAAACCAGTTAGACCTTCGTTCATCTTTGGAACACAAATTAAGATATTTTTGATAGAATCCAAGAGCTCTCTGACCCTCCCATAGACAGCAACACAACTGCAATGTTCCCAGACCCAGAAACGTAGCAAGGACATTGGTAAAATAATCCATGTGACATCAGGGCTTCAACCGTAATTTTGTGACGCTACAAGAATACTTTTTGTGCGCAAAGAAAACAAACATAACAACTTTATTCAACAATTCTTCTCCTCCTCATCCTGTCTGCAGCTGTGCGCCGCCATTGTTGAAAGAGTATCACGACGCATGCGCTTGCTTCCACTTCATGTAAATGACGGATGTGCATGTTATGTAAGCAACAGCACCATGCGCATGCACTATTAACTGTATAACTGATTAGATCTGGAATCTATCGATTAGAGATCTAATCTATTTTCTAATACTATATATATATATATATATACTGTATATATGTGGGTATTGACAAATAAAAATTGGACTGTGTCCTATGGTGTGACAGTAAAAATGTAGAAAAAAAAAACTTCACATACAAATAACATGAGAAAAATGTATCTTCATTCTTAGAGTTACAAATAGCATGAGAGAGGTTTGTCTTCAATGTTAGAGGTTATTTATATATAGTTATGTCAACTACCCATACACACACACACACATACAGTGCCTATAGAATGTCATCATACCCCTTCATTTTTTCACATTTTGTTATGTTGCTATTATGTTAAACTGCTTTAAATTACCTTTTTCCCCACATAAATCTACACCCCACTCATCATAATGACAAAGCAAAAACCGGATTCATCACAACTTTGCAAATTTATTAAAAAGGAAACACTGAAAAAATTACATTGCACAAGTCTTCATACCCTTAACTCAAAACTTAGTTGAAGCACTTTGGCAACAATTACAGCCTCAGGTCTTTTTGGTATTATGGTATTATGCAGGTGATCAGCGGTGCTTGGTTTCCCTCAGTCATGAATAAACAATTGAGGTTCATCAGAGAATCTTTTTTTTTTTTTTCATAGTCAGAGTTATTTGGGTGTATTTTTGTAAATTCTAATCAAGGGTTTATGTATCTTTACTGAGGAGAAGCTTGAGTTTGGTCACTTTGCCATCAAGCCCAGATCGGTGGAGTGTCACAGTGATGTTTGTCCTTCTGTAAGTTTCTCCCATCTCCATATAAGATCATGGAGCTCAACCAGAGTGACCATCAGTGTCTTTATCACCTCTCTAACCAAGACCCTTCTCCTTTGATTGCTCAGTTTGGCCAGGAGGCTAGATCTAGGAAGAGTCCTGATTGTTTCAAACTTCATCCATTAAGGATTATGGAGGCCAAATGCTCCTGTGAACCTTCAACACAGCAGAATTTTTTTTTTTTTGTAGTCTTCCCCAGATCTGTTTCAACACAATCCTGTCTCTCAGCTCTGCAGGCCATTCCTTTGACCTCATGGCTTAGTTTTTGCTCTGACATCCATTTCATCTGTTAAACTTTATATAGACAGGTGTGTGCGCCTTTCCAAATCATGGCCAATCAACTGAATTTGCCACAGCTTAACTCCAGTCAGAGTATAGAAACATCTCAAAGAGGATCCAGTGAAACTGGAATGCTACTGATCGAAATTTCAAGTGTCAAAGCAAAGGGTATGAAGACTTGTGCAATGTCATTTTTTCAGTGTTTCCTTTTTTTATGTGTTTTTTTATTGTGATTTATGTGGGGGGAAAAAGGTACTTTAAAGAAAAACATAAAATGTGAAAAAATGAAGAGGTATGAAGACTTTCTATAGGCACTGTACATATATACATACATATATATCTGCAAAAACTTAAAATTATTTAAGCATAAAAGTTTTAAAATATTAAAATATAACTATTAAAATACAAAAACTTAAATCTATATATTTAAATCTTACTCTCTCTCTCTCTATATATATATATATTATATAAAATACAAATATTATTTAAAAGCAGTAAAGAGATCGACTGAATTCTGATCGAAAATTTTGTTGAGCACCTCGATCGTTCTTGATGCTCGGCATGGATTATCTGGTAATGTGAGGCGTTCGCCGATCAAAACTTGCACCTCCCTGTCTGGTCCCACACAAATCGGGGCCGCCCCAATTATATCAAACATGTTTGATATTTAGGATTTAAATCGGGATGATGACGGCTATATGATTACGTCAGTACTTTCACAATAGCCAATGCATGACTGCAAAACAGCTGCTGTATGGCTCCGTTGGATAGTGGAGACGGAGGAAACTGCTTCTTGACGTTTTGTATTAACATGACTGTCTGTATAATGAGTCGAAAACGTATCACAACCGTAGGAGAAAGAGAAGCGCTGGAGTGAAATCGCCTCAGTTTTGAATGTACTGGGAGAGTGCAGAAAGCTTCTAGCACGCTAGCTAACATGTAAACATCACTGAAATATCAATGATGATCTGCTGCGTGAGATCACGCGAGGCGCTCCCTCTGTGGCATATGATTATCTTAATAATATCTTGTAGTGTGTGATGCGCCATGATTTTCAAATCTTGTAGTGTGTGCATGTTTAAGATTTGAGGGAAGATCATCTGCAAAGATTCTTCTTATGTGTTTGCTGCAACCAGATTTCATAATCGGTTAGCATTTTAAAATTGCCGATTATGTTCATGCGTGCGCTCTGAGGGCATCTGGAGCATTGTGTTTTCTGACGTACTTTCCAATCCAAATATGAGTTACATCCCGAGCTGAAAATAAAGAGTGAATGGAAAATGAGATGATTTAGCAGGCTATTATGGGCTATTATTTTTGTTAGACAGCCCTCTGGGTGTGGGATGCCAAAACATGGGCCTGACACCCATTAGCCAAACTCATCCATGTGCATGTCACGGTCAATAAGACCCCACTAAAATGTCATCGCCCTAATAGCTACTTACTGCCAGAGCACACACAGGACCCATCTCACGCTCCTCTTATCACCATCACGATGGTTCGCAGGCGTCCCATGCAGCTTAGCAGGAGATAATAGCTTTCCAAGCATCACGAATCAGCGTCTAGAAAAGAGAGGCCAACTTATATTTCTCTGTTCATGGGTATGGTTATCATGCTAGTCTTTCCCACTTTCTTACAGTATTGTACAGAAAGGACAGCGTAGGGAATAGGGATGCAGTGATGGATGATGGCTAGAATACTAAACACTCCGCTGGGTATTACAAAAGCCTGTCTTACAGGCGGAGTTAAATTTGTTTGTATTGCCAGCTCAAATGCTAAGGATTAGCGAGAATGTGAGGAGAATTCTTAAGTTGGCAGATGTGAGGCGACCTTGTCACACACAGGAAGGACGGCCGTTTGCAACAAGGGAGACAACGGTTATAGATATAACGCATTCATGCGAGAATATCAGGCTTGTATTGATGAGGGCGATGAAGCTCTGCCATTTCTAATGAGCGACGTGTGAGAGAACTGGAAATGTGGAGCCAATTTTGAGTTCATGCACCTTTGCTATTTTCTGGAAGGTGATTTTATTAACAAACCTGGAAAAAAGCAGCAAATAACATGTAGATCGAATAGAAACGCATGGTATTCGCAACAGTAGGCTTATGGGTTCGATTCCCAGGGAGTGCATGCACTGATGCAATGCAAAGGCAATGCAAGTACCTTGGATAAAATAATAATTTATGCAGAATCACTCCTGCTTTTAAATGCATTTATCACTCCTTAAACTTTGCGCTGTTTATGTGGCTTATGTGTGCATGTTAATTGCATTTGTAATATTTAACACCCAAATACACATTTGCCAATATAAACATGCAGATGTACTATGTGCAGATAAACAGAAAATTTTAACAACTCAATTTTGTTTATTTAAGAAACAATATATGATATTAATATACACTTTTTTATAATATTTCTTGTTATATTTTAATTGTATTTCATATTTATTATGTCATATATTACAGTTATCTAATATTTATATTTTATGTATGATACAAAATATATATTTATATACACTATGACTTATACACTCAATTTGTTATCTACTGTATATACACAACTGTTTGTAATATTTCTATATTTATGTTATAATTTGTTTATATTTTAATTGTATTTTTTGTGTAGGCTAAATGTATTTTTCATAATTACATATACACATTTATTACTAAAGATACAAAAGTTATAAATACCTCTTGTAATATTTATTTTGTGATCATTTATTATAGTTTTTAACATTCATCTATATTTGCATCTGGCTTGCACTGTCTTGGAATTAAACCCTTACGCTTCATGTTGCAAACAATATACTTTTCTGTTTGAACTCTGCTATTTCAACAGTACAATTTACAGTATAGTTCAAATAGTGTCAATATATCACAGATTTTCCAATTATTAGATAAATGTATCTGCCAAATGCATACATGTAAATTGAACTAATTAAAGGCCAATTAAACTCTACAGTGTATAGTACAACCCAAAACCTGTAAAAATGACCTAAGCCTTTTGCTCACAAAACTTGGTGGCAAGTTGATAGTTTTAAACAGCGTCATCTCAACAGGTATCTGCCTCATATTGCCTTGGCAAGCAATAGAAGCAGCCGAATGTGTTCTCGGCGTTTATGTGCAAGAGTGACACTGGAAAATGCATAATTCATTTTCATTTGTGAGAAATAAATTGGGGAGGGTGGGGAGGGGGAGGCTCTGCTCCAATATCACGACGAACGCCTCTCTCCGAGACAGCTGGATGCACGTGGCTGGGTAATAACATTAAATTGGTTCTGTCAGGTAATTTCTACAAGTGTTAGCCACACTGGAGGATGGGGTGCAGCGCAATCAGAAGAGAAGGAATCTGGGGAGGGGGGCATCGCATCATGGCTCATCCTAAACTGCTCTGCGGCCGCCTCCTCTCTCCTCGCCGCCTGGCCTCCGTGAAGGTAATTGCAATCTGGGCTTGACGCTGTAAATATTGACCCTCTTGACCTGTTTCTCTGATGGGATTCTAACTGGAGACGTTACTTTTGGGGGTGTGTGGGAATGTGTGTGTTAGAGAGAGCGTTATATAGAAACACTGAAATTGAAAGATCAGATGGTACTATATATATATTTATATATATATATATTAGGGGTGTCAACGTTAACGCGTTAACGCATGTGATTACTCAAAAAATTTTAACGCGTTAATATTTTTTTAACGCAGATTAATCGTTTGATAAGGTTTGGCCCCAACTTCTTCCTGTCATCGCAGCGCGGAAGGGTATCTATCATTGTGTGTTGAGGGTACAGCGAACCAGTGTTGCCAGGGTAACGGCACATGTGGGTTATTTTGAAAATACAGTCGCGGGAAAAATTACAGAGCCGTGGGTTGCGGTTTTTTTGGGTTACTTTTTTTTGTATATAGACAAATAAAAATTAAAATAGATCCTTTTAATAATGTGTATTATACTTGGAATGTATCCCTGGCAATTTAAGAATGGAGAGGCGGTTGTAACATCACAAACAACGTGAGTTTCAGCCAGAGCTCATGTTAAGGCTTTTACACAGCAGAAATAAACATGACAACAGCCACTATAGATTATATAAGATAATAAACACACGATTACGATGGATATGGTTTGTATGTGATTTTCTGGAGTGGAATGTGTACATCTATGCTAATTTGCACAGAGATATAAAAGGCTATAAATAGCATATTTTAACAACAGTAAACGACCAAATTCCACATGTGATCGCAAAATGAAGTTATTACAAACACTCGATGGTGGTTTGAAGTGCACTAGTAATCTCATAAATTGTCTTATGTAGCACGATGCTAATGTTAGCTCTAATGCACCAGAACAGGTCCAATTCTTCTTTATAATGCATTTTGTCATAATACTTCACGTCAGGTCGCAAGAAATGTTTTGTTGTATTTATTTAGAAATACTTTTGATAATAGTTGGGTAAATGTATACTGGGATGAAAGCGATGTGGCTTGGTAAACATTTTATTGCAAGTTTAAAGGCTGATAATGGCTGAATAAAAACAGAAGAATAATGATAAAAGAATAATAAGGATTATGTCTCATACCCGGCGGAAGTGTGAAAGGTTGTGTTTCCTTAAACTAGTTTGTCATGCATTTCTTTTTCAACACATTTACAGGTAAATCCTAGTATTTTAAATGTGAGATAAAAAAATTTTAATCGATTGACAGCACTATTATACATACAGGTGCATCTCAATAAATTAGAATGTCGTGGAAAAGTTCATTTATTTCAGTAATTCAACTCAAATTGTGAAATATATTAATAGTATTAAATAAATTCAATGCACACAGACTGAAGTAAAGTTTAAGTCTTTGGTTATTTTAATTGTGATGATTTTGGCTCACATTTAACAAAAACTCTCCAATTCACTATCTCAACAAATTAGAATACTTCATAAGACCAATAAAAAAAAACATTTTTAGTGAATTGTTGGCCTTCTGGAAAGTATGTTCATTTACTGTATATGTACTCAATACTTGGTAGGGGCTCCTTTTGCTTTAATTACTGCCTCAATTTGGCGTGGCATGGAGGTGATCTGCATTTTTAAGATCATCTGCATTTTTTTGTCTCTTGTTTCTCATTTTCCTCTTGACAATACCCCATAGATTCTCTATGGGGTTCAGGTCTGGTGAGTTTGCTGGCCAGTCAAGCACACCAACACCATGGTTATTTAACCAACTTTTGGTGCTTTTGGCAATGTGGGCAGGTGCCAAATCCTGCTGGAAAATGAAATCAGCATCTTTAAAAAGCTGGTCAGCAGAAGGAAGCATGAAGTGCTCCATGAGTTTCTTGGTAAACGGGTGCAGTGACTTTGGTTTTCAAAAAACACAATGGACCAACACCAGCAGATGACATTGCACCCCAAATCACCACAGACTGTGGAAACATCTGAAAAGAGGACTTTGGACCACTGGGCAACAGTTCAGTTCTTCTTCTTCTTAGCCCAGGTAAGACGCCTCTGACGTTGTCTGTGGTTCAGGAGTGGCTTAACAAGAGGAATACTACAACTGTAGCCAAATTCCTTGACACGTCTGTGTGTGGTGGCTCTTGATGCCTTGACCCCAGCCTCAGTCCATTCAGGGGCGGATCTAGAAAATAATTTTTAGGGTAGCAAAGGGGTGGCATGGGGTCTGCGAGGGGTGGCAACACCAAACCAAGCGCCCATGCATAGTTTGTGGGGATTTATTGTCTGACATGCACAGTTGTGTTCACAAATATTGCCTTACCATTAAGTAATCATCTATACTGTTATATTAAATAAATAAATAACAACATTTCGATATCCATCATGGCACCAAGTCAATACAATATAAAAAAAACTTCAACAGGTTATAAATGTTTCTGAGCTTGTATCATTAAAGAAGACATGCGGTTCTATTAATATTACATAGGCTACTTAGATGGTATAAAGTGTCTATTACAGTATACAACATAAATTAAATTACAGATAATAGTAATAATAATAATTCCTCAATGAACTTTTGGGAAAAAAAGAAAAAAAAAAAGTAAATTCTGCTTCCTCTGTACATTTGGTCAAATTTCTTACAAAATACAGTACTATAGCAGTTTCCTGGTCTCCTGACACAAGACTATCTCTAGGCAGGCATTTCTCTGTTGTGCAAACATGCAGTACACATAAAAAATTGTTACAAACAAAATTTGACAGTCACACGTCAAACTTGTACAGTTTACTGTACATATAAAATAGTGAAATTTCCATCATCTAATGTACTGGTACTGTTACTGTACTGTATATAATTATACTGAATGTGTAAGTATAAAACCCATGTATATTATTCGTTCAGCTCTCTCCTTTCTCCGTTGTTAGGATGCAGAGATTCTGATTGGTGTAATCAGTTTTGCTACCTAATGTTTAACTTACTTATTGTTAAACTTTTTGAGAAATGTGTCTTTGTTTTGAGAACTGAATTAATGGTTTGGGAAAATGGGCCAAAACCAGTTATATTATGTTAACAATCGAGAAAACTGCAATACAAGATTCTTACCTCACTCTGCTATTAGTTTTCGTGATCGGCATCTTCTTATTGGTTTCATTTATTGTTTCGTCCGATATGGCAGAAAGGCCTCTATCCGTGATGAAAGTGGAGCGAGCAGTCGGAGAATCGGATCACCAAACAATTACGGGATGAATCGCAGACATATCCGGACTGGATTAGATTTCTCAGAGGATTTCTGAATAAACCGAGAAGCAGTATCTGATTCACGAACAAATGTAAAAACAATTTGTTAGTGAACAGGCTGCGCTTTGTGGTTTTGACTCAAAAAGAACCGGTTCATGAAAGTCATTTGTTAATGAAGGCGACTACACTGGGCGCTGCGTGCGCGTGCAATCGTCGTGCACAGTTTCGTGAAAGACTTGTTTTTTTCCCCATTATTTTCCGTTACGCTGTCATCGCTGCAGCTGAAAAGTAGCACATGAAACACTGCTTATATTTATATTTTATTCTGTGATAATTCTGGGGTGGCAGGTGGGGTGGCACAGCTTTTTCTTAGGGTGGCAGTTGCCACCCCGTGCCACCCCGGTAGATCTGCCCCTGAGTCCATTCCTTGTGAAGTTCACCCAAATTCTTGAAACTATTTTGCTTGACAATCCTCATAAGGCTGCAGTTCTCTTGGTTGGTTGTGCATCTTTTTCTTCCACACTTTTTCCTTCCACTCAACTTTCTGTTAACATGCTTGGATACAGCACTCTGTGAACAGCCAGCTTCTTTGGCAATTAATGTTTGTGGCTTACCCTCCTTGTGAAGGGTGTCAATGACTGTCTTCTGGATAACTGTCAGATCAGCAGTCTTCCCCATGATTGTGTAGCCTAGTGAAACAAACTGAAAGACCATTTTGAAAGGCTCAGGAAACCTTTGGCCTGTCTGAAGTTTGCCAATGAACATCTGAATGATTCAGAGGAGAACTGGGGGAAAGTGTTGTGGTCAGATGAGACCAAAATCTAGCTCTTTGACATCAACTCAACTCGCTGTGTTTGGAGGAGGAGGAATGCTGCCTATGACCCAAGAACACCATCCCCACCGTCAAACATGGAGGTGGAAACATTATGCTTCGGGGGTGTTTTTCTGCTAAGGGAAAAGGACAACTGCACCGCATCAAAAGGGACGATGGACGGGGCCATGTACCGTCGGGACCAGGGCATGGAAAATGGGTCGTGGATGGGTGTTCCAGCATGTCAATGACCCAAAACACACGGACAAGGCAACAAAGGAGTGGCTCAAGAAGAAGCACATTAAGATCCTGGAGTGGCCTAGCCCTGTGGAGAGAGCTGAACGTTCGAGTTGCCAAACGTCAGCCTCGAAACCTTAATGACTTGGAGAGGATCAAACCTGGTGGCCAACTACAAGAAACGTCTGACCTCTGTGATTGCCAACAAGGGTTTTGCCATAATTCATAAAAATAAATTCTTATCTAATGAAAGGTTAGATTTTTGTGAATTTTTAAATCAAATTTCAAAAGGATTAACAATGCAGATTAATTTTCACAGCCGCCTTTGATCATATTTACCAAGGGTGCTGATATTTTTGGCCATGACTGTATGTGTGTGTGTACAGGGCCTAAAATTAATTAAATGCTTGTAAAAATCAATGTTGGCGAGTATAAGTAAGTGTCAGTGGCCAGTTGGCGGGCAAAACATTTGATAGCCAGCTTGTCTCTAGACACGGTTCTAATAACTTTTACCTGAGAAGATATTGCTGCTACATTTCGGAAGATTAACTTTTCCCTTCTTTATTCTTCATAACCCGAGAATGTGGCGACACATAGGCTAAACAGTGCAGTAAAGTTTGAAAGATTGCTCGTTCGGCTGTACACATTCGCTGAGCCACTTTACAGTGCACCAGTAGCGCTTCAACGGACGAAAACACACAATTATGTCAAAATACGCGGTTTTGGCGAGTTACCTCATAAACGTAGTCTTAAATGACGGTAAAGAGTTTGGAGAAAATAGGATATGTGTCAGATCCGGGTCATGTGCATCAGGTTTTAAAGAGACAGACAGCACTGCTTTTAAAGTAAAGCCTGCTGAAGTCTGTCATTGATGTAAATCAAAGAACAAAAGAAAAAGAGAAATCACTCGACTGCTCTAGTCGCTGATTAATAAAGATTAATCTGTATAGTTTAAGCATATACAATTTATAGTTTATGTGAAGATTGTTTTAAAATCACTTAATATTTCAGAACTTATTAAATGTTAAAAATAATGGCTTTTAATTATACTGTAATGTTGAATGGCTATAATTAATAGGGAAAATTGAGGGAAAATGCATTTAATAGAGACACCGGTAGCAGTATTGGTATCAATACTTCATTAATAATAGGCTAATAATAGTAAAAAGACACCATTAAAAACATGTTTAAAATATACTATTATATTGGATATAAATATGCGATTAATCATGATTACTTACAGAAAAATGTGTTATTAATTATTTTTTAATTGATTGACAGACAGCACTAATGTTAACCTTTTATAGATTTTAGATTTCAGTTTAATTTCTAATTTTATAGGTCCCCCCAGAAAGAGATCGGTACGGCCCCCACCCCTTGGCCCCTTCAAATTTTCAGTTCAATTATCCGGCCCTCAAATGAAGCTAACTGAATAGCCCTGCTCTAATCCATTAACGTGTGTTCTGAAAAAAATACACACCACATACGCACAGCAAACTGAGTATGTGTGAAACAGGCGTAACACGATGGCCTGCTCCGTTTGCCAAAAACATGCAAAGGACAAGAATCTCAATGTTTTTTAGGGACGAAAAAATAAAAGATAAATCAATAAATCTGTTTGTTGTTTTTTTCTTGTAATAAGTAAAGGACAAATTAAAAACATTGTAAATATGTTTAGTCATTGTAGTAGTAATGACTGCCTGTTTTTGCAAAGAGAGTTTCATGGCCGTTAAAAAAAATCTTTTGGCCGGTCAATTTTATCACGCCACCGGCCATTGGCAGGTGTGGCAAAAAGTTAGTTTTCATATATATATATATATATATATATATACACACCAAAGCTTTACATGCATAAGCTCATTATCCAATCTCTTTCATTATAGAACTAAGGTTTACATACTGCAATGGAAGAACATCAGTCCAGTTTTCATCTTTATGGCCACATTCATGCCATCCATGCTCTTCTGTTTTCCTCATGCTGCTCTGAATTTGGTTTACATGAATAACAATCACATTTCACAACCAAGTTTAAAAACAGCAGTTTAACAAGGACAATCAAAACTGCGCCTCTATCAGTAGAGAATCACAAAATCTTCAATGCCTGATCAAAAACATAGTTGGTATTGTGATTCAGTATCTAGTTCTTGATAATCAAAAGAGCTTTTCTTTAACAGTTAGTGCAATGCTAAGAAAGTAAGCTGAGCTGGCAGCAAACAAGCACATTTTCAATTTTTAGCTTTGGTGATATGATACAGTATATACAGGTGCATCTCAATAAATTAGAATGTCGTGGAAAAGTTCATCTATTTCAGTAATTCAACTCAAATTGTGAAACTCGTGTATTAAATAAATTCAATGCACACAGACTGAAGTAGTTTAAGTCTTTGGTTCTTTTAATTGTAATTATTTTGGCTCACATTTAACAAAAACCCACCAATTCACTATCTTAAAAAATTAGAATATGGAGACATGTCAATCAGCTAATCAACTCAAAACACCTGCAAAGGTTTCCTGAGCCTTCAAAATGGTCTCAGTTTGGTTCACTAGGCTACACAATCATGGGGAAGACTACTGATCTGACAGTTGTCCAGAAGACAATCATTGACACCCTTCACACGGAGGGCAAGCCACAAACATTCATTGCCAAAGAAGCTGGCTGTTCACAGAGTGCTGTATCCAAGCATGTTAACAGAAAGTTGAGTGGAAGGAAAAAGTGTGGAAGAAAAAGATGCACAACCAACCGAGAGAATGGCAGCCTTATGAGGATTGTCAAACAAAATCGATTCAAGAATTTGGGTGAACTTCACAAGGAATGGACTGATGCTGGAGTCAAGGCATCAAGAGAGAGCCACCACACACAGACGTGTCAAGGAATTTGGCTACAGTTGTCGTATTCCTCTTGTTAAGCCACTCCTGAACCACAGACAACATCAGAGGCATCTTACCTGGGCTAAGGAGAAGAAGAACTGGACTGTTGCCCAGTGGTCCAAAGTCCTCTTTTCAGATGAGAGTATGTTTTGTGTTTCATTTGGAAACCAAGGTCCTAGAGTCTGGAGGAAGGGTAGAGAAGCTCAACTCTTTAAGAGTTGCTTAAAGTCCAGTGTTAAGTTTTCACAGTCTGTGATGATTTGGGGTGCAATGTCATCTGCTGGTGTTGGTCTATTGTGTTTTTTGAAAACCAAAGTCACTGCACCCGTTTACCAAGAAATTTTGGAGCACTTCATGCTTCCATCTGCTGACCAGCTTTTTAAAGATGCTGATTTCATTTGGCACCTGCCCACACTGCCAAAAGCACCAAAAGTTGGTTAAATAACCATGGTGTTGGTGTGCTTGACTGGCCAGCAAACTCACCAGACCTGAACCCCATAGAGAATCTACAGGGTACTGTCAAGAGGAAAATGAGAAACAAGAGACCAAAAAATGCAGATGAGCTGAAGGCCACTGTCAAAGAAACCTGGGCTTCCATACCACCTCAGCAGTGCCACAAACTGATCACCTCCATGCCACGCCGAATTGAGGCAGTAATTAAAGCAAAAGGAGCCCCTACCAAGTATTGAGTACATGTACAGTAAATGAACATACTTTCCAGAAGGCCAACAATTCACTAAAAATGTTTTTTTATTGGTCTTATGAAGTATTCTAATTTGTTGAGATAGTGAATTGGTGGGTTTTTGTTAAACGTGAGCCAAAATCATCACAATTAAAAGAACCAAAGACTTAAACTACTTCAGTCTGTGTGCATTGAATTTATTTAATACACAAGTTTCACAATCTGAGTTGAATTACTGAAATAAATTTATTCCATAAAAAAAAAATTATTGAGATGCACCTGTATGTATATGTGACCCTGGACGACAAAACCAGTCTTAAGTGTCAATTTTTCGAAATTGAGATTGATACATCATCTGAGAGCTGAATAAATACGTTTTTCATTGATTTATGGTTTGTTAGGATCTGACAATATTTGGCTGGGATACAACTATTTGAAAATCTGGAATCTGAGGGTGCAAAAAAAAAAATCAAAATATTGAGAAAAACGCCTTTAGTTGTACAAATGAAGTTCTTAGCAATGCATATTACTAATCAAAAATTAAGTTTTGATACATTTACGGTAAGAAATTTACAAAATATCTTCATGGAACATGATCTTTACTTAATATCCTAATGATTTTTGGCATAAAAGAAAAATCGATAATTTTGACCCATACAATGTATTTTTGGCTATTGCTGCAAATATACCCCAGCGACTTAAGACTGATTTTGTGGTCCATGGTCACATATATGATATATACAGTTAGGTCCATATATATGGACACTGACACAATTTTCATAATTTCAGCTCTGTATGCTGTCAGAATAGAATTATAGAATAGAATTAAAACAAAGATGAAATTGAAGTACAGACTTTAAACTTTAATTCAAGGGGTTGAACAAAAATATAACAAAAAGCTTAGGAATGTAATTAGACAAATAAATATAATCATAAATAAAATGTTCATTTTTAATATTTTGTTGAGAATTCTTTGCAGGTAATGACTGCCTTAAGTCTGAAACTCATGGACATCACGAAAGATTGGGTTTCCTCCTTTGTGATGTTTTGCCAGGCCTTTGCTGCTGCTGACTTCAGTTGTTGTTTGTTTGTGGGTCTTTCTGCCTTTAGTTTTGTCTTCAGCAAGTGAAATGCATGCTCAATCAGAAGATTGACTAGTTATTCATTGCAGAATATTCCACTTTTTTACCTTCAAAAACTCCTTGGTTGCTTTTGCAGTATCTTTTGGGTCATCGTCCATTTGTACTATGAAGTGCTGTCCAAGCAACTTTGCTGCTTTTGACTGAATCTGGGCAGAGAGTATATCTCTAGAAGAATCTCTTCAGAATTCATCCGGCTGCTTCTGTGTTCTGTCACGTCATCACTAAACACCAGTGACCCAGTGCCACTGGAAGCCATTCATGCTCATGCCATCACACTGCTCCATCATGTTTCACAGATGATGTTGTATGCTTTGGACTATGAGCTGTTCCAAGCCTTCTCCATACTACTTTTTTTCTTCTCCTGTCATTCTGGAACAGGTTGATCTTAAATTCAACCATCCAAAGAATACTTTTCCAGAAGTGGTCTTGCTTTTTTAGATGTTTTTTGGCAACATCTAATCTGGCATTGTTTGCACCTTGTAGTGAACCCTCTGTATTTGCTCTTGTGAAGTCTTCTCTTGATTGTAGACTTTGACAGTGACACGACTACCTCCTGGAGAGTGTTCTTCTCTTGGCTGGATGTTGTGAAAGGGTTTTTCTTTAAATCCTTTGACCACATGATGTGGGCTCAGAGCAACAGTTTCCAAATGCAAAGGGCACACTTAAAATCATCTCCAGAACTTTTACCTGCTTAATTGAAGTATAAATAACGAAGGAATAGCCTACGCCTGTCCATGAAACAGCTTTTGAGCCAACTGTCCAATTACTTACGGTCCCTTGAAAAAGGGGGTAGGTACATATTAAAGAGCTGTAATTCCTTAAACTTTCCTCCTATTTTTATGAGAATGTCCTCAAATTAAAGCTCAGAATGTGCACTTTAAGCCCATATTCATTATATAACTGTAACTTGAATATGTTTTGGTCAACGAATAAAATAATAAAAATTGTGCCTGTGTCCAAATATATTGACCTAACTGTATGTGTAAAGCTATTAGTTAACATTTTCATGATAAAAAAATAAATAAATACACAATAAAATGGTTTTAGAATATTGAAAGTATATAGAAAAGTTCTGAGATAAAACTAGTTAGGATTCTGAGTACATATATATATATATATATATATATATATATATATATATATGCTGAGTATGCTATATATATATAGCATGCAGTGTAATATTTCACACAATTCTCTGATCATTCCAATTCAATTTCAGTGAGGGAAGAACAAATTTCTACTGACGTGTATCGTGTATTATTTGCATTATTTTCTCCTTCTCTCTGACAGCGATGTAGTGAAAATATCTGGCAGTGTGGGTTTTCTAGGAAATGCATATACTCGCTGGACCTCTGCTTTTTGTAAATACTACGGTGTATTGTGCACTTTATTTTTTGACAGACATCAATATTGCGATATTTAAATTATGTGGATTTAAAAAAACAGATGGATCGTAAGGTAATATTGATTTCTTAGCTGGAAAATATTCAGTTAAGTAACAGATGCTCATGAGTATGTTATGTTGATATCTTGAGTTCCAATGTTTCTGATGTTTTTGACGGACGTGTGACAACCCTCTATATAATTTAAAAATGTATAAAAAATACATTAGAAAAACTTGATTTTATGTATTATGACTTTACAATAATTTTCAACAAAACCTACATTATTGTCTATAACCTGTATATATTGTTTATATTAGCCAGGATTTCCTTTGAAAAAGCACAATTGTTAAATACATGTAGCAAAAAATATAGAAAATGTTCAATATATATAAAAATATCTAATGCCTTTGCAAGGTATTAAAACACATGCACATGATTATTGAATGTAGCATGAAGTGGCATCTGAAGCCCAACACCTAAATGTTAAAACCCTGATACCTGTTCCTTGACTTACCTTGCAGGCTTCTGCAGTTCTCGGCCACACTAATAAAGCCGTGCAGTGACGTTTGAACTGAAACAAGTTGCTCTTTTAGGAAGTTTATAATGTTCTACTGACACCAGCGTATCCTATTACTCTTGATCTATGGGCTCTGTAAGGTCATTTCATCCCCGTGGCAACACCAACGTCATGCTGTTCCTTGACTCACAGCTTAGACAAATGCCACTGACCGCTACTGATCTCAAACAAACAATCGGTTCTCTTGGTGAGCGGTGCTTCCCATCGCTAATGTCAGCCTCACAAACACTAACTCTGACTGACCCGAACACCAACGCATAAACAAAACAAAAAGCCATCAATGCAATGGCCTGAGAGGAGTCTGTGCGTGGATGGCGGGAAGGTTCTCCTAGGTCTTATCGCTTTGATTCTACTCTTAAGATCTGCTGAACTTCCATCCCTAACCTCCACAGAGCATGTAGTGGTGCTTGATTGATAAGACAAGCAACCAATCAGAACACCCCAGCGACCACATAGCAACATTGTAAAAAACACTCAGAACACCCAAGACAACAAGCTAAGTCCTAGAGAGGTTGACTGGATTTTGCCTATCCAGGTTTTTTTTTTTAGGTTTTTTAACTATAGGTTGAAACACACTGACCAATAATATTTTAATCAACTGATAGTTTTTAACAATATGAATCCAACGAATTTTTGGCCACTGACAGAATCCGACGAATTTCCATGTTTTCATTGTTATATGGTAGGAGGCACTAATACACATCTTCTGAAAGAGGACTGAACGTCTGGATCAAAACATGGTGAAGAAGAAGCAGAAACGAGTGATACCATATGTAAGCAGATGTATATGTAAAATAACGTGATTGCCAAACATTAAACAGCATATACATCAAAACTGCCTAATGTTACCAAATAAAATGATGATCCAGGTATTGGTAAGGGACTGTGAAAGCTTTGGGGGTGTTGATGAAGCAGTCTACTCCATCATGTTTTAATCATCATTCTGAATTCGATCTGGACATAGTGTTTGACAAAAACACATCTGTTGCTTTTTTTTTTTCTTTTTTTTTATTAAACTTGAAAATTTGTGGAAGCCTTGAAAATTTGGAGGAAATGATAAAAAAAAATACTGGCAGTGGCTGGGAACTTTAAAAAAATAATAATAAAAAATTAAGAACCTTAGTGGGGAACTTTTTGAAATGGATACTGAATTAAAGAAAAAAAAAACGGACTGAACCATGAAAATGTACCATACTTTTTTATTAATTAAGAACTGATGATCGGCATTGACTCCCTTATCATTTTAGATATCTGCAAAGGCCATAGCATTGAAATTATATATTTATGTATATTCTCATACTTTATTTGCTTCTGTTTTCAAACACGTAATTATCTAATCAAAACAAAATAAGATGGTCGCACACTGGACAAGAAGTACAGTGCCACGTCATCATGTCTAGGGTTGCAAAAGGGCAGAAAATTTGCAGAAACTTTTCAAATGTTCACGAAAATTCCAAAAATGTTCTGAAAGTTTCCAAAAATTCCTGGAAAGTTTCGGAAATTTTCGGTCTTTCTGCAACCCTCGTCACATCGTGGCTAGGACAACATACAATCGCACACCGCATGTGTCGCGTTTCAGTTCAAGCGGTGGACTGAAACCATTTAGTCCCCAAACAGGCAAAAGTTCATTTCAAGAGTGAACAAAGTGATGTAGATGAGTTTGATGTTTGACGTTTTGGATTTGTTTATATGTTTCTGTTGGCACGAACATATCAGTTTGCTTTCACACATTACTTATATTCAAATTCTCTGGCTAATGAATGCATAAAAGTGACCAGTTGGATCTAAACTAACGCAAATAGATGACATTAAACATTTGGATGTGACATCTATTTTTGTCACATTGTTTTAGCAGAAGATCAAGTGGTTAATGTTAGCATCCTCTCAGTTTTGACGGCAAACATACACTGCAAAAAACACTTTGAACACCCTAGCAATCACAGAAACATACTAAAAACACTCAGAACACCTAGCAACAATATAATTACACCCTGACAACCACCTACAACACCCTATATCATTATGGTGACTAGTTATGCATGGGCAAGCACCATTCACATTTTCTTCAGAGAAAGTAAAAATGTAGTGTCTCCAGCTCTTTCTCTTTTTCTTTCCTCTCCCAGGCTGATATTTTGGCGTCTGGGGCCATCTACAGATCTAACAAAGTGGAGATGAAGCAAATGGGCTGCAGTGAAGCACATAGGCTAAAAGGCTGCCGGTCCAAACTAGATTTTAATCATGTCACTGCTATTTGACATCAGCACTGGGAAGTCCAATGCATTTTAGTGAAGCGCTTCGTTTGTCTCAATGAATCAGTTCAAGAAACCAATTCATCACTCAACAGTGGTCTCAGAAGCCTCATGCTGCTTTTTCTGATTTTATGTGAAGCATTTGCTAAAACAAAAACTTATATTGCTTGCTTATGAAAAGAGAGTTGAAAACATGTTATGCTGCTATCTTTGTTTATGAGTCTTACTCCTTATTTTGAGTGCCGAGTAATCTGATTCAGAAGATAAAACAAATATAGATATATATTTCTTTACAAATAAAACCATAATTTAGCCAAACAGGGAAAATAAAGCAGTTGAAACAACCGTGCACTATTTCCTTCAGTGCTTTTGAGCAGCAGTGCCAAAATTACAGCATCACAGCAAATTAAATTAAATTTTACCCAAGTTGAGTAGCTTGCGGTCCAAACTGGTGAGATAAAAAGACCATACTGTGAAATAATGGAAAGAAAACTTTCCAGAAATGATTCTTATGAACCAAAAGCTTAATTTAATCAGTTGCTTTGATTCAGTCTGACAAATCCTTCACTGAAAAAACTCACTAAATCAGAGCAGTTACTGACTCGCAAACTGCAAGTTCATTAATAATAAGCACGCTAAACTTTTAATTCTAGGTGATTGTTTATTTGCAACATAATATAAAATAAAATAATAATGCAATAAAGTTTTATCATTTTTTATACTTAAACATTAATATGGTTGCATGAGTCATTGATAAATTAGGAGGTTTTAAGATGTTGTTATTCAGCTGTTGTTATTAATATATGTACAGCTCTGGAAAAATTAAAGAAAAAAAAAAAGACCACTGCAAAATGATTAGTTTCTGTTGTTTTGAAATATTTCTAGCTGTGTGTGTTTGAGTAAAATGAACAATTTTTGTTTTATTCTATAAGCTACAAACAACACTTCTCCTTCATTTCAAATAAACATATTGGCATTTAGAGCATTTATGTGCAGAAAATAGTCAAAATAACAAAAAAGATTCAGTGTTTTCAAACCTCAAATAATGCCAAGAAAACAAGTTCATATGTGTCACGGTTGAGCTCTGTGGCAAACAAAGGAACACGGAGACAAGAGGTAAACTTCCAAAATAACAGTCTTTTAATCATCCAAATCAAATGGGGAGCACAGGGACAGGTAGGAGATGGCATGTCCTCACATCATATTACATCAAAGGGGAGGGAGGGTGGGTACTCTGAAGGCCCCTCAGGACAGACACAGACAGGTTAACAGAACTGGAGGCTTCCAGGGTGGATTAGGAAGTTCGGGACGCCATGGCGGTGCAGGGAGCTCAGGAGGCCATGGCGGTGTGGCCTCTGTGGCCTTGGCCTCGTCCCGGCCACTACAGCCGGAGCCCTACTACCCCCCCCACCAAAAAAAATCCTTGGGGAAACTTATGGGGCTGAACTCGGGAACAGGAGCCCTCTCAGGGCTAGGCTCGGGATCTGAGGTCCATTTAGGGCATGACGTGAGCACAACAGCACTCCTTGGGCTGGACGTGGAGTCAGGGGCCTTCTCAGGGGTGAACTCAGGAACCGCTTCCGTAGAGGCATCCGGAGAAGCAAGCGGCTTGGGAATGGCCTCTGTGGCCATGACAAGAGAAGCAGCCTGCTTCTGAGGGACCCCCACAGACAACACAAGACTGACAAGACTGACTAGAATTGTTCCTGTGGACACGATAAGACTTTCAAACATGGCTTCAGGGGACATGACTTGACTCTGGTCAGGGGCTTGAGCCATCACTGGACCCTGGTCCGGGGCTGGAGTCATCTCACGACTTTGGACAGGGGCTAGAGCAGACACTGGAGCGCAGTTTTGATGAGCGGCCACTGGAGGGCACTTTGGAAGGCGCTTTCGAGGAGCGTGCACTGGTTTCGGAGCGGCCGGCAGTCTTGGAAGAGCCGCAGCCGGCAGGCTTGAGTGAGCCACGGACGGCGGTGGGCTTGAGTGAGCGGCAGCTGACAGACTTGACTTTATAGCGGCTGGCTGACTTGACCGACGAGCGGCTAGCGGACTTGGGTTAGCCGCTCACTTTCAGTATTAGGTCTGGTATTCTGTCACGGTTGAGCTCTTTGGCAACACGGAGGAACACGGAGACCAGAGGTAAACTTCCAAAATAACAGTCTTTTAATCATCCAAATCAAACAGGGAGCACTGGACAGGCAGAGACACACAGGAACACGACATCGACGTTCAATACCAGACATTAGACTCATAGAAACAAAGGGTTTAAATAATCAAACTAAACGAGACAATTAACAAACACAGGTGGGACTGAATTAACTAATAATGAACCAATAAAGACAGGAACAGGAAAATCCATATATGGGCACATCCCGGGAATGGGAACAAAACACAAGACAAAACACAACACAAGCCTGACAATATATCAATATTTGGTTAAATAACCCTGATTTTCAATCACAGCTTTGATGCTCATGATCACATTCCAGAGGTTTTCAATGGGGTTCAGGTCTGGAGATTGGGCTGGCCATGACAGGGTCTTGATCTGGTGGTCCTCCATCCACATCTTGACTGACCTGGCGAATTGTCCTGCAGGAAAAACCAATCCTCAGAGTTGGGGGACATTGTCAGAGCAGATGGAAGCAAGTTTTCTACGAGAACAGCCTTGTACATGGCTTGATTCAGACATGGCATGATATATAGGCTATACAGGGGCACACACATAAGTGGTGTGCAAGTGCGCATGCGTGACCAAAAAAATTAATTATATGAAAATCAGGCTGCTCATTTGCACAATTGACAAGGTTGGCGGCTATTAATGTACAATCACCGTTTTAGATTGACTAACTGTAATATTGTATTGTAAGACTTCCATTTGAACTGAACGCATAAATCTTGGGTATGTGCTGCCGTAGAGCAAAACTAAATAAACAAAACATTTGATTCACTGATGAGCTTCACTTGGCAGTGCTAAAACTGGCAGTGCATATACTTACTTGCCGGGAACCCAAACAAACAAATAAACAAAAAAAGCTTGCCGATTTTAGGTTTAACAATGTTGAAAATTAATATAAAAATAAATAAAATAAAATATAGGGCCTAGTAAAAGTACAAACTTTATTATTATTATTAATTTTTTTTTAACTAAAAGTAATAATAATATTATTACTATTATTATTTTATTTTATATAATTGTATTTAATGGGTCACACTATGTGCGGTGTGAGCACTAAACCAAATCTCCAAACCTGGTTCTTTGTAAATATATACAGTGGTGGCCAAAATTATTAGAACATCTGACAGGTCTGAAAATATTGACCTTTTTTGCCTCCAAAACATGATTTCATTTCATAATGTTCTTGAAACACGCAGATGGTTGCTCTGAGCACAACATATATCAGATGAAGTAAGTCGTACTGTTTTTATCTATACTTTTAACTTTAATATTTGGTATGTTTAGTTTAGTTTAGTTTATTTTCTTATATAGCACATTTCTACTGCCTTCAGAGAAGCCCAAAGTGCTGTACAATGCATTCCAGCAAAACCAAAGACATACAATGACAAACACAACATCTTAAAAAGAAAACATACATTACGTCTCTCCTAAATCAGATTCAAACGCCATAAAATAAAAATGCTTCTTCAAAGCCATTTTAAAAACGAACACTGAGGGGGCAGCATGAATGGCTAGAGGTAGATTATTCCACAGCCGAGGACTGTTCACCTTTTGCAGCAATTACAGCAGCACATCTCTCTGGCATAGATGTTCAACACTAATGTTATCCCATGCCTTCTGCAACTCAAGCCAAAGGCTTTCCTTTGAATGTACAATAGATCTGTCCAGTTTATTTTCCAACTCACCCCAAATTTGCTCGATGGGGTTGAGGTACGGACTTTGAGGGGACCAGTCCATCATTTTCAAAGTTCCAACAGATTCCTTCCGTTGCAGGCAGTTCTGGCAATAGTTTGTTTTATGGATATTGTAATGGCCAATTCAACAAAAACAACTGAAACCTCTTAAATATGCCAAGTGTTCTAATAATTTTGACCACCACTGTATACACATATTTATATTATTAATATTTTTATTATTATTTCCTCAGCATTCAAGCAAGCACCACTCACATTAAATATCTTGTTAAATAATGCTACATATCAAAATAAGATTTACAAACCGTTTTAAATATTTGGTTTATGGCTTATGATTCATGCTACCCACCTCAGTTTCACTCTCAAACAAAATCACTGTGAATCAGTTTGACAGAATCATTAAAAAGAAGAAAAACTAGCTCTGTGATTTAAGCTGTGTGTTTTTTTTTTTTACATGATTCTAAAATAACCACCTCATTAACTGCTTTGACGGGTCTTCTTTCTCAGGTGAATCTGAAATCAATCGCTCTTTCAGGTCAAAAGGCATTATCTCTACAGCCAATGCAATTTCAGCAGCTGATGCGAAGGCGAAAGTTTGAAGCTTGAGAAGCTTATTAGTGTTTAATTTCCTCTCCAGACACAATGCAACTCTTTCTACGGCTGTGGCGGAGCACACAGTGTTTGAAATATGGCATTGTTATAAAGCTATAGCCTGCGAGCTAGCTAATGGTCAGCGTTTTTGTCCTTTGTCGACTGAACTCGGGTCGCGTTTGTGGCAAAGCAGGTATAAGGAGGTGCAAAAAACCTAATTCCTTTTCTATCCCCTTCTAACCTCTTCTTCTCCTCATAGACAGACAATCAATACTTTATCAGCCACCAGACAGCCAAAGCTACAGCCGCGCCACCAGAGAAGCAATTAGCCACCTTAACAAAGACTGACGCTTGTCTCCATCCTAAACAAAAGGAGGCGACGGCCAGGAGAGAGAAAACAAACTCCACATCAAGGTGTTTTTGTCACTTTGCATTTGGATGCCAAGCGCCTCATGCCGGCCCCTAATGGATATTGAATAGACAGGCGCACATTAGGAAACCGCAACAAACAAACAAATAGTCCTTATCGGGGCAGGCTATTCATTTGAAAAGCAACGTGGGAACCCTGAGGGGACCCTTGAAGAGAAAACAAGAGAGGGACCGAACGAGAGCGCGTGAGAGAGAGAGACACTTCTTTGTTCGACTCATCCCGGGAGTATTCGCCGCCGTTACGTTTTTCCCGCTACGATCATTCAAAGCTAATTGGGTGACAGGAGTTCTGAGTCGGCAATATCGCGTGTTTGCTTTGACACAAAGGCGAAACTCAGCAGGGCAAGATGGCGCGTAAACAAGCGTGACAGTCGCTCCTGACGCTGTACCATTCATTTGTTAATTAAGATGGATGACTCATTATGGTCTCGTAAGCTACATGTGCTATGGGGAGAGACGGAGAGAGACACTTCACGCCGGTGTCAGTTGTATAATTGATGCCAGAGCTTGCCGGAGATCTGACGCGCTCTTCCCTCACATGTTTCCAACGAGATGAGGGCCTTTCATTCACTGATGACACACAGGAGGCAGCGTGGGTAAGCCTGCGGCAGAACATACACTAGCCTACGCACTTCAAAAGGGCATCGTATACTGTACAGTGCCGACACGCACTCGTCATTTCACACGCCGTTTCCAAAAACAAAAATCTGTCTCGAAGGGCAAGCCAGATTCAAGATGTCCAAGAACCACACGTCTATTTCCCATCTGCCTGGTCACAGAAAAATAGCAAGTGCTGACTGAAATTGACAGTTTTAGTCTCATTGGGTGGCTTTTCGCAACTTGTATGACTCAAGCGACTCGTGTAAGTTGTGGTTTATACCATAGTACACTGGAAATCAAACTACTGCTTAAGTTTTTCACCTCAGAGTCCCTCAAAGTTACTAATCTTTGATAATGACTTCAGTGTCACTCTACACCCAGGAAACAGAAATATGCAAATCATTCCCCGTCTCCACTCAAACCTGCTCCACATTCACTTGCTTGAAGTAGTAGTAAACACTGAAGTAGTAAACGCTACACAATGGTAGGTGGCAATATTAGATCAATCCATCCGTATATGTTTGAACTGAAACTGATTCTGAAGAAGAGGATGAGCGGTACAAGTCAGGGTATCAGAATGGTTATGCATATTATGTATCGCTCTCTATATTTTCACAAACATAATGGTAACTGATATGATTAGCTTTTGGCTTGACTGCATTATCAAACAGCTAATAATGTGTCACAAATGTTACACAAACCATGTTCCTGTTGGACATCTCAGAGCACTATCTTCTAAAACTCAACATCCCTAGGTAGAAACACTTTGATAATGATATGAAAAGCTCCACCCATAAGTTAGATAAATTATAAATTAGAAAAAATAACCACTTTTCCCTTAATAATAGAACTAATGAGTGATATTGTTGTTTTCACTAATGTGCAACCTGTTCATATATGTTAATATCTCAAAAAATGTTTTTTAGGGTTTCATGACACTTTAAAACATGATGCACTTTATTATTTGCATATTATGCATGATGCATATTATTTTGTATTTAGATATTAGCATGTTTTGTCTCACAGCAAGTGTAGTAAGAAAAACATGAACTTATGTTCAATAAAATCTAGTCTCATTTCCTATATATGTTGCTTGTCATGTCAATGATTTTTAGATCTTTAAGTGGAAAATCGGTGCAGCTATCTGTGAGAGCAATATTAATCCAACGGCATCAAAGGAACATTAATTCATGCACAAGTACAGAGGGAAATGCATAAATAATTAAAATAAGGAAGAGCTTGTTTTTAAGAGTTAAACAGCTTGTAATAATAAACTAATAAATCAAATAAAGTATGGTGTTAAATTCACATTATTTAATATGCGGTGTATTTCCAGCAATAATAACAACTATAAAAATAATCTTAATGGGAAAAAAAAGCGAAACACTCTCTTAGCTTATTATTTATTATCACATGGCATTACTGTGCTATGTGCTAACGTTTTTAAGCATTGCAGTTTGAAAAAAGCAATCAGCAGCAAAAGAGAACTAATTTCACTATAGACAGTGCTCATAGAGCATGGGAGCATTGAACAGAGTTATTTTGCCACTTTATAGGTTTTGAACGGTTAACTTATGCATCAAAATGCCTGTCTTTGCAAGTATCCTCCTAAACACACTAAGTTAGGTCTTAAGTGAAAGCAAACAGCTGAGAAAGAAAATGTGTAATAATAGGATCCGGGTAGCTCTTAAAGTGACAGCAGTCTAATATTCCTGCTATCAGTCATTCATCTTAATCAAACAACAAAAGAGAGAAAATATCTCACTGCTTTTCAATAAATCACTTTTGTAACTTTAATAAGGAATATATATTTAATTTACACAGTAAAGAATATGCAATGTTTTTATTAGTGGTGGGCCGTTATCGGCGTTAACATGCTGCGTTAACGTGAGACTCTTATTGGGCGATAAAAAAAAATATCGCCGTTAATCTATTCTCAAAGTTGGGTTGGGAGCTGGGTCTATACTACGCAAACTGTGATGACTTTCACCTTGATATTTTAGCGCGGATGTATACCAAGCCGAATTGCACTGTAGGGGGCGAGAACGAGTCTTCGAACCTGTGTGTATGCGTGCTAACATGGATGCAGCTATGAAGCCGCCGGGTTTGCTTCAGGGAAAATTTATTTTTAAGAAGCTTCCCAATGGAAATCGGCAAGTCATTTCTATCTCTACGTTACATGGTCGCGCTCTCTGTATCGCGCGCACAGCGGAGTTCCGTCCCGGTTCGCGCACACACACACACACAAACAAATGTAAGCGCACACACAAGTGAGCACACTCCCACTCCTATTTGTAAATATTAAGCTGCAAAACGTCTATTTAAATATGACTTATGTGTGTCTCTGTGTTAATGTATGGCGCAGACGCGCGGGTTTGTTCACTACTCATACAGAAGACCGCGTGACGCTTGCGGCGATATTAATGTCTGTCGTCTCACTAAATGAGGACATAAATACATGAACAACATCTCCAGAACTGCTCTGAGAGTCACTTCATGAGCATTCGAGCGTTTCATTTGAGAAAAACTATCCTCACGGCAACCCGTCAAAATAAAAGTTCGGTTTCACTTGAAGACATTGGGCAGAACGTAATAGGCTACTACTACTAAAACTATTAAAACCTTATCTTTAAGGAATAATCATACAATGTCTTCAATGTTATTATCAATATTAAATTCTTGATGACTGCTAGTTGTTTACTACTAGTAGTGAACTTATTCTGATCTACTTGTCAGAATTCAAATGAGCCATTTTAATCCAGATTAATCTAGATTAATTCCAAGATTACAGTGAGATTAATCTAGATAAAAAAAAATTAATCTATGCCCACCACTAGTTTTTATACATTTGATTACTTTATACAATGCATGTAGAATTTCTTGTTTATTTGTTTTACTGTATTTTTTTTTTTTTTTTTGTCCTATTGCTTGTAATTAGCTTCTTATTCTTATTTAATCACTAACTGGTTACTTGTCTTCAGTGAGCTTGAGGTTTTTGTTTGTTTGTTTTTGTTTTGAATTTAGTCTAGTATTAGTTTTTAGTGATATTGTCACTAGTGAGAAGAATTATGAAATTTCTATGGTATCAAAAATTTGGCAATCATAAAGACCTTATTTAAAGCAAAAATAACTATGTTGTGATATATATCGTTACCATGAAATAAAGTTACTCATATCGTGATATAAGATTTTGGTCATATCGCCCACCCCTAAAGATTTTTATTTCGGATGCTGTTCTTTTGATCTTCATCAAAGATTCAGTTAAAAAAAAAAAAAAAATCAAGCAGCACAACTGTTCTTAACATAAGAAATGTTTCTTGAGCAGCATATCAGAATGATTTCTGAAGGATCATGTTACACTTCAAACAGAAAACGGTTATTTTAAACTGTAAAAATATTTCACAATATTTTTGATTAAACAAAGGCAGCATTGGTGAGCATAAAAGACATCAAAAGACACAATTTATGGTACTGTTACTGTCAAATTTATTTCTTACATTATTTAAACAGAATTTCGACAAACAGTCAAGTCTTTATCTATTCATCTAGACAGCGGATGTTCTTATATAAGGTTGAAATAGCTGCCGGGGGCGTTAATAATATGGTCGCCGAGTGAACTGACTTGCTTTAAAGTACTCATTAATTTTGAACAGACAGAAACTTTGATCACAAAGTCTACACAAATTTTCCACTATTTTTTTCTGTAGCATGTTTGCAAAAACTGTTACGCGATATTTCCAAATGCACCAGGCCAGTGTGTTGCTGTGATGAAATGCATTTCAACCACTAATAAACAGTAATAATCAAATCAGTGTTTGGTCACGTTATGCATCAGACAGACGGTCTGTTGTTCTAAATAAGCTGCAATGAGTAACAGACTTTATGCTGATTACTAAACGACTGCAAGTGATTAGATTCACACATACGGTGGCAGGCTGCCGGTTTTTCTAAAATGAGTCAAACTCTCGCGGTCTAGAGACACGGCGCGCTTGGACGTCCTCGGTCGACTGCGCATGGCACTCGTTGAGCAGTGGGAGCTGGTTTTTAATGGAAAGAGAACAGTGGGAGACAATCTCCTGTTTGAATGTGGGAGCCCCCGCACTACACACACACACACACGGCCGATGAGTAACGTGAACGCGAGCGAGTGCCGGGTGAATGAATTCAACATCCCCCTCAACACGTGCACATATGACAGGCTGAGGACGTGCGGCAGGCAGAACAGCGGGAATCAGTCTGAATCAAGCCTCTTCCCTCTCTTTCCCTCGCTGTCAATCATAACATATCTCCCCATCTTTCTCTTTCTACCCCTCGGTGCACAATCCATCCCAGAATCCTTTGCTTTCATTACCGACGGTGAGATGCCCTGCTCACCCGCTGTCTGTTTGGCCCTCACCTCTATCTGAAGTGACCAAGACCTGCATCACATTCACATCACACATTCGACATTTAGAACCGATGCAGTCCTGCTAAACACGATAAATTCCTTGCATCCCCTACATGATGTGAGACTATATATATATACACCGGCATTTCCTTTAAAGGAATTATTCATACAATATTCTGTGTCGCAGGATGTTATTATTTGTTTTTCAAAGAACTTTCTGGATCACGTTTCTGGAATTTATAACATAGCCCCAAAGCTTTTATGTAAATTCATGCATTTCATCTCTCTGCTAATAATAATTCACACTGTCTACAGTCTAACATGCATACAGATGCATAATTTGGTGTTTTTATGGTAATACTTTACAGTAAAGTTCAATGTTTAATATTACTTTATGCATTAGGCATCGAGAACTAACATAAAATATGCTATTATTATTTTGGTAAAACTTTATTTTAAGGACCAATTCTCAGTATTAACTAGCTGCTTATTAGTATGCATAGTACTAGCATATTGCCTGTTTATTACACTGTAAAAAATGACCGTGATTTTAACGGTAAAAAAATGTTACAGTAAAAACATGTTAAATGGTTAACGGTAAGTTCCTGTAAAATTGACAGGGAAAAACCGTAAAACTTATGTTCCCAGAATTCCCTGCGTTGCATTTCAAATTTTGTTTGAATTTTATGTTTTTTCTTTGAAATAAATGTTTCGTCTTAGTTTTTTCTTATCAGATATGTTTATTAGGGTTGTATGTTACATCTAATGTTGTTAAATTAATGTTTATTGCATATTTCAGTTTAATGAGTCTCACCATGATGGTGTTTAGTGTTTGTGTGAATGACACTGTGCACCTTCTATATATGTTATTATTTAAAAGTTGCTTGTGATGGGCTTTGGTTCATCATGTGACTCTCATCATCACCTGCATTTGGTGGTTATCAGTGTATTACAAAGGTACAAAACAGATTTCAGTACTTCAATAGGTTGGTATATTAACATTATGTCAGTTAATGAAATTACGGTATTTAAATGTAAATTTAAGTTAAAACCTAAAATGTTTTTACTGTATTTTTTTTAACGGTAGAATTCCGGCAACCACAGCTGCCGTTTTTTAACGTAAATTTTACAGAATTTGTTTTACAGTGTAGTACTTATAAAGCACATATTAATGCCTTATTATGTATGGCCATGTTTTAGATTCCTTAATCCAACCCCATACCAAAACTTAACAACTACATTACTAACTATTAATAAGCAGCAAATTAGGAGTTTAGTAAGACAAAAGTCATTATAGTTATGTCATGACAAGTTTTATATACTTTTAAAAATTATTTTTTTAAATATAAAATTTATGTATTTACAAATAAAAATACTAGTTAATTTAATTTATAATTTCTACTTTAGTAATTCCTTATATAATATTTGAATATATTTTTATTTATTTAAAATAAATACATACTTTTTAAAATTATTTTGTTTATTACTTACAACTATATAACTTGAAATGTTACAGATGTAAATGTAGAAATTAACATTAACCTAAATACTGTTTGTAAATATTGTTCGTTGTTATTTCATAACTAATGTTAACATATACAAACTTATTGTAAAGTGGAACCATTTTTTAATTAAATTAGTATAAGAATAGTACATAAATATACACTTTATATTGATAGTCCACTTTAGACATTCTACTAACTATAAGTAACTTTGTAACTACATGTCAACTAATTCTCATTAATTTGCAGCTACATGTCTACTAACTCTCAGAGTAGACTGTTAGGTTAGGTTTAGGGTTAGTAGAATAAGTTGACATATACTTGCAAAGTTTCTCATAGTCATTATGTTGTATGTTGTGGACCCATCAAAATAAAGTGTTAGAAGATATTAAGCAGACAGTCTACTAATACTCTAATGACTGCTAGTTGTCATGTAGTTGCAAAGTTACTTACTGTTAGTAGAATGTCTAAAGTGGACTATCAAAATAAAGTGTTACCCATAAATATACATAAAATGTATTATCTATCTTTATACATGCATATATTTCTGAAGAATTTTTGCCAAAGCTAAAAAAAAAATTTAAAGTATACAATATAACCGGTTACACTTTAGATTGGGAACACTATTCACTATTAACTTGTTTAATAGCATGCATATTACCAGAATATTGGATGTTTATTGGTATTAAAAAGCACATACTGTATTTATTCTTTATTCTGCATGACCATATTCTAGATCCCTTAAAGGGGTGGTTGACTGTTTTTTTTTTCTAGGCTTGATTGTGTTTACAGGGTGCAGTCTAACGTGTTAATGCTTCATTTTTTCATGCACCCCTAGTTTTGGTGGCATGGCAACAACTCTTCCACTTCTCTAAAGCAGCGCAATATGGCCCTGCCCCCTTCGTTGCATGTTCCCGGGGGCGGGGTTTATCAGGGTGTGACGTCACAAACCCAGGAAGTAACTCGTTGTAGTCCCTACGAGCCGTTTTTGTAGGCATTGAACTGCCATAATTTTAAAAGACGATATCTCCGTTTACATTGAACGTTCAGCGCTATAACTTTGCAAATGCTCAAACAGCAACATTACACACTAACTAACATTTAAAAATTGAAATCTCAATCAACCACCCCTTTATCCCTACCCCATATAACACACTACAACAACTGCCTTCCTTACTATCAATAAACAGCCAATTAAGTGTTTATTGAAGAAAAACTCTTAGTTAATAGTAAATGTGTGTTCCCTAATCTAAAGTGTCGCCAACTATGGGTTTAACAGAAATTGCATACATCTACATATTGTATACACACACACACACACACACACACACACACACATTACAGACTGGCAATGATGACCTTTAATTTGTGAAGATTTGTGTCTGTATAATTTAACCAATGTTAAAATCCAGTCTAGGCCTGTGGGAAACAGCATTTTCATTTTCATGGAGAACTACTTGTTTAAGTGTGCATACGTGTCTTCACATGCGTGACGGTATATACACTGTTCTCTAACCTCTGTTCTGTCTACATATGTCCCTGCTTGCGTTTATCCCTCTCTCCATCTCAGTGACATCCCTGTCTCATGTTATCTCTCTCCCACACACATTCTGTCTTTTAAAGCTGTGTATCTATCGCTCTCACTCCCCTTTCAGCTCGTCCATTCATTGCGTCCATCTCTCCTTGTCTCTTTCTGTCTCTCTGATGGACCGAGCGCAGAAAGGAACTACTTTTCCCCCCAATATCTCTGATTCCATCTACTTTTCCACCCCCTTTTCTCCTCCATGTCAAAACCCAGACAGATGTCTCATCGCTTTCTTCAGAGATCTTTGACAGCTAAGACGAATTGCACGATGTATAGAATGCGCTCGCAGGTTAAAAATTATCAAATGAAACAACAAAAAAACATTGGAATTATGTGTCTGCAGTCAGGCTGCATCTCGGCGAGCGCGATTACTGTGTTATCAGAGTGTGTCCTCTACGAAATGGGTTTTACAGGATTTCATTTGCTCTATATGAGGGAATCAGGTGCAGAATAGAACATCTACTTCACTGTTGTGATAGACATGGAGACATGTGACCCGGGGCAACACACATTACACACACTCACACACACACTCACACACTCTCACTAGTTATCATGTGGCAGCTGTGAGGAAGTTTGACACCGTCTGCCATTTCTCTTTGTTATCCAGACAATCGGAGCGGAGCATAATGTTTCTTCTCTCTCCACTCTATATAAAGCTTTGGGCTGCAGTGTCTGTCAGAGAGGTACTAAGTTTTCGACAGAGGAACTTACTGTACAATTCAAAGTGAAACTTTAGAGGAAAAGAACTCCCGGGGTTTGGGATGTGTTGAGAATTACAACATCCACATCCCTAATAGGGAAGACACAACCTTATCTGAATTGGGTTATGGGTGTACAAGAATATACACTGCCATCGTCATGATACCATATCCATATATTAGAGTTATTAAAGGTGAAATGTAATTTCTGAGCCTGAAATAATGAGTGATTTCCCAAACACTTACCCCATCTTCCATTGCAAATCAAACATATAGCCCTGCCAGTTGTCTCTTTACAGAAACTGGGATTGGATAAAATATTTTATATTTTATATACTGAAAAAATATTTTATATTTTATACACTGAAAATGGCATGCATCAGCTACAGTATAAAGAATGATCATATTTACAAAAGAACCATGATGCACTGCACTGGTGGTCTCCGGAATCTTGACTGTTGGATTAGTTTTTATGGATAACAGAGATAAAGCTAGCTGGAAAAAAACTTCTCATTTCAGTATAAATATCTAAACATTCCTCAAGAAATCAAGAAACATTTACATGAGAAGTAAAATGATTTAAGATATAAAGGCTTGTTTTCAGAGATTTGCTTAGCACAGGAAAAATATCTGCCAGCGGGGTAAGAAAAATAAACTTAATTCAAAGGGAAAACAAGATTACTTTTCTTATCCCACTGGCATAGTATTTTTCTTGTTTTAAGAAAAAAAAGAAAGAAAAAAAAACTTGCTTAAAAATTTATGACTGATGAGAAAATAAGTAAATGTTTCAAGTAATTTACTTTTCAAGTAAATGTATTACACACACACACACACAATCTGTCAGTGAGGTAAGAAAAATAAACTTAATTCAAAGGGAAAACAAGTTTATTTTTTCTTGTTTAAAAAAATAATAATTTTAATACTTTTTTTCAGAAAACAACTTATGTCATTTTGCTTCTTTATGTTTAGATAATTGCATCAACTGCAAATCAAGACACTCTTCATTTTGTTGCATTTGTGCTATAAAAGCTTACAGTTTTTTGTCAATATGTGATGAAGAAAGAAAGCTTATGAATCCAACACAACCAGTCCATTTATTTCCAACCAAAATCAATTTTGATTAATCCAAGCTCCAAGACGACCTAATCATAGTTTCACATAAAATATCATACTATAGGTATTGTTACAATAAAAGCCTCTAGTGTCATTCAAAATATCACTTAAATGACAAAAAGTGCTGCAAGATTTTTAGATTTTCGAAAGAAAATGTTTGTGCAAAACCCATTGCTAAGTTGTTTTGGTTGGCTACCAGGTCATTTCCATTATTATGTCTTTAGATCTAGCTCAGGTTCCTCCTTCAGTGCAAGACTAGAGGATCTGATCACCTGCCAGGCAAAAAAAGTTTATAAACAGCGATGGAAATACCATAAAAACCATTAACAGTTGGAGTAATTATAGTATTTTGTCAAAACTGTAGTCAATATTTGTTAAAGAAGCAAGCAACTTCGGGGGAAAAACCATCGTTCAATGCTGAAACGAGCCACGATTCCATTCAGTCAGAGTGTTTTAATCAGTACAGATGACAGTCGGGTGAAAGCAATGCGTCTGTGTGAAGCAAACATTCATTCATGTCATTTCATGGATCAAAACCGCCACGCAGAAGAGCTCCATTAATCAGCATTAACTCACATCGAGCGGCTTTGACGTGACAGATCTCACTTGACGGGTCTCCTCTCACTTGTAATTCAACACGGTGACTTACGCTTGGACTGCAATCGAGCTTTCGAAAAAAGAAAAAGTCGAGTAAGAACCTCTGAGGATCTGGCCCTCAGACAGGATGTGACTAGCTTACAGCTCCAGCTTTTAGACCTCGAGATTTCTCAGAGGATTGACAAAACGCTCCCTGCCAGACGAGCGTATGCATCCGGGGGTGGCAGGGGAGGCAGGGACGGGCTCAGACAGGGACATGCGGACGCTCAGTCTATGTGTCATCGCTTTTTTCACCGGGTGAGATGGAGAGAACACGTCGAAGGACGCCAGTGACACATGGGCGAGCTGCTTTATTAAAATTCTGCCCACGGTGTTGCCCCTGACACTGACTCAGAGCCACAGTCTACCCCCTCCACCTGCTCCCACAGAGGTCGATCTGCTAATGACGTGGCCACCGGCCCCAAATGTCACTGGATTTCAGCCGATAAGAAGACGAGGTGAGTTTTGTGGCTTTTGAATTGCTGGGCTTTGTGAGCCAATACGTGAATATGCGAAAAAGGGGGTTAATAGTGAGCGTGTGTTTGTGGACTTGTGGGAATACGGTCTGTGTTTCTCCATAACTTGGTGCGTTGACTTGATTGAACATAATTACTTTTACGGAAGAACACCTGCACAGAGGATATGATCCAAGAAATGTCATTTACATTCTTTACATTCAACATGCAACCGTTTACTTCTTCATCAAAATATGTTCTCAGCATCTGACACTATTTTTCTTTTTAGTGACGTCACATAACACTCTTATAAATAATGGTTCCAAAATGGTGTTTTTGCAGTGTTGCCATAAAAGAACCATTTTTGGTTCCCAAAAGAACCTTTCAGTGAACAGTTCTTAAATGAACCATTTTGAAGAATATTTTGAAAATCAAAGAACCCTATTCCACTATATAGAACCTTTTCTGCATTTGAAAGGTTCCGTGGATGTTCGAGGTTCTTCATGGAATCCTAGATTTAAAGGGGCCATATGATGCGATTTAAAGTTTTCCTTTCTCTTTGGAGTGTTACAAGCTGTTTGTGCATAGATAAGATCCCTAAAGTTGCAAAGACTAAAGTCTCAAAACCAAAGAGACATTCTTTATAAAAGTTAAGACTCAACCACACCCCCCTAAAACGGCTCATTCAAACACGCCCCACATGTCTACATCATGGTGTGGGAAGATTTGCAAAACACCATCCAAACGTATACGCAATGAAAAAAGGCGGAACTATTATTCTCGCTGTAGTATTGTTGCTGCCGCCGGCGCCATGTACTGGAGATGCTGTGTTTCGTTGTGAAAGCGAAACTACTTTGTTTGGGCTTCCACAAGAGGACACAACTAGAAATCAGTGGTTAAGTTGTATTTACAACATTGTTCCAGAACAGTTCAACCCAAATATTAAAGTGTGTGCAGCGCATTTTACGGAGGACTATTTCCTGAACCTGGGAGTAGCCTGCTAGATTTGCTCAAAGGCTGTTTCTATAAAGTGGGGCAATTCCAACTTTGCAAGGACAGTCTGGTGCTTCTGACTCACAGCCTTTAAGTATGTTTTCATATTTAAAAAATTTGCCACTGACTATTCAAACGCGAGTTTTGAGCTGTGTAGAGTAGTGCTTGTTGTTTGTTGTTTCTCCGATCATAAACGCAGTCATGGTAAGGTTTACACAGCGCGGCGCGATGCAACGCAACGCAATGCGTAATAAGACAGTATAAGTCATTATAATCAGTAATTATGTCTCCACTGGATGCAACAAATGCCTCGTTTATAATGGGTTTTATTCTTCTTGTGTCATGGCGCCGGGACACGGCATCACAATACGGTAAAGGGGCGTAACATTTCCGTCTCATGCTTGAGGTATTCGGCCAATCACAACGCACTGGATAGCTGGCCAATCAGAGCACACCTCGCTTCTCAGAACGATGAGCTTTGTAAAAATCTGTGCGTTTCAGAAAGGCGGGGCATAGAGACGCAACAATAATGTACAGTATGTGGAAAATAAATAATAAGGTGTTTTTTGAAACTTAAACTGCATAAACACATTGCATTACACCAAATACACAAATTAATGTTATTTTTAGCAACATCATATGACCCCTTTAAGAGTATGTACTACTGGTTAAAGCTAACCAGTAACCAAACAGCTATTTACTCATTCTTTCATGCTGTAATTGTAGGTCAAGGCTTACTCTGGGTTCATGAGGGAACTGGTTTGTGAGTTGAAAAAAAAAGCTAATAACTAAAGGGTTAGTTCACCCAAAAATGAAAATTCTGTAATTAATTACTCACCCTCATGTCGTTCCAAACCCGTAAAACCTTTGTTCATCTTCAATGACAAATTAAGATATTTTTGATGAAATCCAAGAGCTTTCTGACTCTGCATAGACAGCAACTGAACTGACACGTTCAAGGTCCAGAAGGGTAGTAAGGACAGTAAGTGGTTCAACCTTAATTTTATGAAGCTACGAGAATACTTTTTGTGTGCAAAGAAAGCAAAAATAATGACTTTATTCAGCAATTTCTTCTCTTCCGTTTGGCTGACAAAAAAAGTTAAGAAATAAAAGAGAGAAGAGAAGAAGAAAAACTGAAAAAGGTGCTGGTACATTATGTTTATAAAATTCTTCATATTAACATTACTTTGAACCCATCGGTGTCGATATCCTTGTGGGCAGCACGCCAACATATGAAGCAGTTGCACTTCGGGTGTCCCGAGATCGAATCCCGCCTCGTGGACCTTTCCCGTTCCCACCCCCCATCTCTCTCTCCCACTCACTCCCTGTCATATCTCTACTATCCTGTCAAGGAAAATGCAAAAACAAACAAAAAAAACATTACTTTGAACCCAATTTTTACAGACTTTTCTTAAAGTACTCTTAAGGCAGCCTGTTGGACATCTTGCAAAGACATTAATACAATGCTATGTACAGGTAACACTAAAGTAATAAAAGTTATGATATTACAATTTGAAAACGAGGTGTTACCTTTGGGATATGTTGCTGTCAAAGGTGAATTTGACCTTCAGCCTCCATGTCTTACATTCTCCTCAAAAGTGGGTTATCTCATTAACTCCTAATCTATAAACTCATAATTTGCTGCTTACTGATAGTAAGTAGTTACAGTATGTCTAGGGTTAAGGGAAGTAGAATATGGTCATGCATTAATATGTACCTTATAATTACTAATAAACAGCCAATATTCTAGTAGGCTAATATACATGCTATTAAGCAGCTATAGTGAGTGTTCCCTAATATAAAGTGTTAGCAACATAACTACTACAACCTTACTATCAGTAATTAGCAAATTGAGAGTTTATTGAAGTAAAACTCAGAGATCTCAATATGAACTCAAACATTTCTCAATTTCTGAGCTATGCATCTGTTTTAAAGCTCGTTTTATTCCTCCAAAAGGAATTTTATGAAAAACATCTGATACACAGTTAATATCCTACATATATCTGAAAATACCAATGAATCTCAACAAAACAGCAATAAAATGATCCTCTGGATGGAAACTTTTCACATATTGAATCCCACCAAAATGCAAATTCTCCATAACGTGGAAGACATTGTGAAAATAACGTTGACAAACTGCACCATTAATGCATCCCGGTGCTCTTAATTTTCATCCGTTAGTTAATAATCCCACAACAAGCCTCGGCAGCTTCCAAGAATTAAGTGGCAGGGATTTTTTCAGATTACTTGTTTTAATGAAACAGCTTTTCTCAAATTAGTCGGGCACTCTATTGACGGCAGCCAAAAGCCTGCATTTGTATTCCCGTGCACAGATTGGGTCCTCTCATGAATCAATTTCAAACAGAGAATACGCTGTGAAATTAAATAGCCTTTAGCGAGATGCTACACCCCTGAAATTATTCAAACAGACAGTTGAGAATTGTTATGGTTATGGAAAAGTGGGGGTGGCACTATTAGATATCCAATCTTATAACCAACTGTGCAGAAAGCTGGAAACACTCTTCATTAAAAGACTATTGTCGGAGGATTGTTTGCGATGCACTGACCTCTGCGTCTCCAGGAATCAAAGGACTTTTGTCTGATTTCAAACCGCAATTTCCTGCCTGTGCCCTCAAAAAGCACAGGGCGCTCTGCATGATCAAAAACGTGTTGACTATTTTCATTGAGTTTTGATTTACAAATGTCTGCTGTCTCTTATTTCAGTTCTTGTTCTAACGTTAGATGCACAGAACACATAAAAGAGGCTCTTCAAATCTTTTATACATCACCTCGACGCTCAAGATATGTCTGTGGGCTACACATTCTGCTTCACCACGGTTTCATGAGAAAGATGGTCTATTATATTCAGTATCATCAGAAAGGCACCACAGCATCTTTTTACTAAAAAAAAAAAAAAAATCCAATATTTCTGTACACTGTAATACAGACAATTTGACTGGCTTTTATAGGAGTGTGATGGTATATGGCCTTTTTCAGCAGATGATATTTGAATTGCTCCAAAAGCAAAGGCTCATGACACTGGTCTGCCATCTAGTGGAGGAGTGTGACATCAGCTCACACTGAGCAACACAACATCTCTGGCACTTCAGATGCCACATATTCTAAAGCTGCTATATTATATTTACTATATACTACAGAGCGGCCGGACTGACATGTCAATTATTCAAGTCCTTCAGAAGGGTTTCTGCAGCTTTGGAAAGGAAGAAAAATAGAAAGAATTTCTATAACATTGCCACTCAGTGCCAATTCTAACTAATGTTTCTAAGATGTTGTATTTATTTACTATCCATCTTTCTAGCCATCCTACTATTAGTCTGTCTGTCTCCATGTTTGTTTGTCCATCTATCCATCTGACTGATTATCAATCAATCTATCTATCTATCTATCTATCTATCTACCTATCTATCTGTCTGAATATCTATCTGTCCATCATCCATCCATCCGAATATGCATCCATTTTTCCATCTATCCATCCAACGTTCTATCCATCTGACTAGCTATCTATCAATCTATAGCATGTATTTATTCATCTGACCATCCATCCATCCAATTATACATCTATTAATCTATCTATCTGTTCAACTGTCTATTCACCCATCCATCTATGTGACTGTCCATCTATCCATCTGTCCAACTATCTATCCATCCATCCATCTGAATATGCTTCCATTTTTCCATCTGTCATCCATCCAACTATCAATCCATCTGACTAGACTATCTATCATCTACAGTATGTATCTATTCATCTGACTATCCATCCATGCATCCGACTATACACCTCTTCATCTATTCATCCTCCCATCTATTAATTTATTACACTGTAAAGTTTAAAATAATATTTGATGATAAATCATGTATCTCTGTGGCCTCTTATTAAATCATATTTAATGAATGATGTTGATAATTTAACAGGAATCATCTAAATCACTAGAGGATGTGTTCGTCTGGAGGACATTTTACCTGTCCTCTGTATTTGAAAACTTTGAAGGTCTTTTGTAAGTCGTCTTTTGTTTGTTCCAGTCTAACAGCTTGTTTTTCACTGTCCTCTTATACCTGTTTCTCCTTCATATCATCCCTGATTCCCCCCATCTCAATCACTCTTCTCTCTCTCTCTCTCTCTCTGATTCTGATATCAATCTACCACTCTCAACCTCTGCCTCATTTCTATCATTTGTTCATCTGTCCTCTCATCCTCTCTCTCTTTCGCTCTCTGAGGTCAGACATCTTGCTAGCGGGCTGGAAGCGAGAGCTGTTGATTGGGTTTAAGATGTGGAGGAGAGAAGGTTCAGTAGAGAGATGAGACAGAGAGAGAAAGCCAGAGAACTCAAAGCCTGCCGATGCATGAAGGGGGTGCAGACATGTATTTAGAGGACAGATAAAGAGAAATAGTGCAACACTCCCCGAGGAACATGTTATTGCTCAGACATAGCTTTTTCAGCGCTCAGGAGACCTGAAGGCTTCTGCTTTTGTTTTGATGTTAAAATAGCAGTGCAGAAATGACACGCTTCACCTTTAAGTCAAGTCTGCCTCATATGTTCCTCCTAAAATTCTGGATAAAATTATGCAATAGTCAACGTACAATAAAAACAGAATATGGCTGCACAATATGAGGGGAAAAAATGTGATCTTATCAATGTGTCTATAAAGTAATAATAATAATAATAGTAATATAAAAATACTAAAAAAAGAAAAATGACCATTGTAAATTTTACTGTTTCATAAAACTAGCATTTAAAAATTAATAATAATTTGACATTACAAATTGAAAATTGCAAAATATAATAATAATAATATTTATGGTTGTCTTAATTTCTTCATTTTCAAACATTAAACCATCAAACTTTTATTTTGACAAAAAAAAAAAAGTGCTGCATGGCAGCTGAGAGCATTTGTTCTTTGGAAAATCTGATGAGAAATTAGTTCATATTGAGAAATTTGATGCTAGACTTCGGTATCTTGGCAAATCTGAGCACAGCACAGACACTGCTGAGATCTCTTCTAAAATAAAATGGATAAAGCTGAATAAACATCTCCATTTGCTCTCTATTTTATCTCATTGCTAGGAGAAACAATTATGATATGCAAAAAAGACTAAAAAACATCCTGCAGAAAGAAAAAAAAAGATGGAAAACAAGGCTTGAGGAAACGAGACGTGATCTAGGACATTAAACGTCTTCGCCGAGGAACTGCTCGCATTGGAAGCTTTAAAGAAACGCATGCATAAAACATCACAAATTTATTGCACAAGTGCGTTTAGTGCTCCAAGGCATTAAAGAACACATGTATTATAACGGGAGGTGTAAATACGTTACTTGAAACAAGAAGAAAGCGCAAAACGACAGCCGAAATGATGGAATGGGAGGATGAAGACAAACTAGCTGTAATGCAGTTTATTCCCAGCGAGCAATATCTACTCAGAGTTGTTTTCAGTTCGGCGTACATCATTCACTCAGCGTAACCCCACACGCTTATGCAACAGATTCGATTTTGGGTTGTTAACGGAGCACCACCAGCCCTCCCCATTCCGCATCTGTCCTGTTCTGTGATGAGATTCAGAACACGAGCCGGAAAAAAAAAACTTCTACAGAGGGAAATAAACGTCTCGGCATCTCCTGAGGCCTTGCTTCGTTTTCCCACAGATAAAAGCGGGGAAAGAACTGCAAACAAATGTTCCACTGAAAACAGCCATAATTATCTCGGTGTAAAGGCAATTCACACACTGCTGGGGAGGTGTCTGCGTAGACTATTTTGAGCTTCTATCAGCTTAATGAGAGGACTGCTGCCAACGCAGACAAGCTAATGCTAAACACACTGAATTTAAACCCTAAAGATAATTTTGGAAGGACATGCGTGTTAAAAATAAGTGTCAGGTGAGCACAAATTGCAAAACAGCAGTTTAACCAATGTGTCACTTCTGCAGGTTACCACTTATGCATGCTGGCTATGTACAGCAGATCCTCAGCCATTTATGTGAAATATGTCACCCTACAAATCAGTGGTGAGACACCAAATTTAAGAGTTTACCAACTGATTTCACTTCTAGCATCCCAAAATGGACACTTTAAACCCTAACTGGAGTAAACAGCACTATTTAGATTGACGTAAATGAAAATTAGGCTGTGCACTGCAAAAAAATAAAAAATAAAAATAAAATAAAACTATTCAATACAAGTATTTTTGTCTCATTTTGCAGGTAGAGTTTTGCCATTATTTAGTCACTTTCAAGTTGTTCCAAACCTTTATGAGTTTTTTTCTTCTGCTGAACTCAAAAGAAGATATTTGGAAGAATGTGCGTAACCAAACAGTTGTTGGTCCCCATTGACTTTAATAAAAATAAAAAATAAAAATCCATACTGATTTTTGGGTGAGCATTCTCTTTAAAACAAGACAACTTAACAGATAGTTCACTGAAAAATTAAAGTCTTAATTTACAAACAGTTGATTGTAGCCTTCCATCGTAGCCTACTATGGAAGTCAATGGCTACCGTCAACTGTCTGGTTACTAACATTCTTCAAAATATCATCTTTTGTGCTCAACAGAAGAAATAAACTCATACTTGAAAGTGAGTAAATGATCTCCCTTTAGTTGAGAGACAAGCATATGATGTACTTTAACACATCTTTAATACCAACATATTTTTGGTATAAACTGAACACAAAAGTGAAGCTAAAACGTTTCCATCGCCCCCTGGTGCCTGGCTGCAGTATAGGTTGTAAAGCCCACCCAAATTACGCTTTAAATAAAATTTTGCCAAAGATGGTTTCTGTCATTTTAGGTACAGTAGCTCTTATCACACGTATGTATGTAAAACATTTCACAAATAGACAGTAGATGTTGTCAGGTTAACTATAGCCTTCCGTCTGATATACGGTATACTCAAAGGAAGGTCAAAGCTGGTAACAGGCAGTTCCAATCGGATTGGTAGGCATTACACATCTTCTGGGAGTCGGATGCAACGGTCCATCTGGAAACAAAATCAAGTTTACTAGATAAAGACTTCAAACAATAAGCATTTATGAAGAGAACAGACTGAATTAGACTATGTTTTGGCATAAAATTGTACAGTTATTACACGTTTTAATACCTGTTTCTAATAAGCCAATTACAGCCTTTTAGCAGTCAAATATATATATAGAAATTGTACATTCAGATCCAGGTAATTCTATATAATTGATTGTATAAAAACTCTACATACACACAGATAAACCCATCCTTTTTGGGTTTGTGATAGTAGTCGACTAACTACACATTATTTGCCGCTAAATGACATGTAACAACAAAACTAACATTGTTTGATTGATTTAAATGTCAATCAGGTTTTTTACTTTTTAAGTAGGTGGTTCTTGGCCAGAAGAAGCTGCAAAATGGATCAGATTTTCAGACTTATCACTCTATGTCTGGTGACCTCGCTTTAATTCTCCCCAAATTAAATGCGGTGTCTTCTGACTAAGGTCTTGGTTGTATAATCATTATGACATATGAATCAGAGCTATTAGAAATGCTAGTTGACTGCTAACGTTGTCGGCTGTTACTCATCGTACGCTTGACATATGAGAAAAGATGGAAGAAATCCTTGGCAGAGGAACTGCAAAATATTGTGCCAGGTTTTATTGTCTCAAGATGAGCCTCTTTGAATGAAGATCCAGTCTTAATGAAAGAGTGGCCGACTGTCTTCACAGGGACTCTTTTGGCTTTCATCTCTTTTGTTCTTTGACTTAAGAAATATCAATTTGAAGCTCCTTTAAGTGTGGAACTTGCATAATTCAAAGGCCAACTAATGCTTTTGTTGAGAGAGGCTAGTGCCTTTCATCCCTCAGCGTCTCCGAGCTGCTGTGGTGAAACCTGGAGCCGGCGCTGCTGAGCCGCAGCCGCGCAGCTGAGGGGAGTTCTGCTTTTCTGCTCTCGCTTTCACAATGCGCAATAAACCAGATGAGAAAGGCTCTTCTGAGAGAAGAAAGCAAGTGAAAGCGAGAGCAATAGTTGTGCTGAATTTGAGTGGAGTTGGCAAGTGTATGTGATCCAAAGTCGAGCCTTTCATATAAAACTGCCGCTTAAATCATGCTGAAATAAATTATAAATAATACAGAAAATAACCTACAATTTTTTGATTATAGTACTTTATACAAATACAACTTACAAAACTTGCGGAAAACTTACAAAAACAGTGCTTTTTTTTCTACTGAAAAATGTCATTTCAGTAATCAAGCCAACAGTCTTAAAGGGTTAGTTCACACAAAAATGAAAATTAGCCTGTGTTTTACTCATCCTCAAAGCATCCTAGGTGTATATAATTTTCTTCTTTCAGACGAACCCAATTATAGTTATATTAAAAATTGTCCTGGCCCCTCCAAGCCTTATAATGGGGATAAACGGGTGCTTTTTGTCAACAGTCCAGAAGACGTGAAATAAAGTGCACGCATCTATAATAAAACTTGCCTCAAACGGCTCCAGGGGGTGAATAAAGACCTCATGTAGCGAATCCATGCGTTTTTGTAAGATAAATATCCATATGTCTCAAGATGGCGCCGCTGATGGGAGCCTCCGTGGCATGCTCTGCAGTTGTTTTTATGTTTTTGTTAGTTTTGTTAGCAATCAGTTTCACCAGAGATGAATTGCTGGACATTCGACAGTACACACCAACCGATATTTCACCGGTTTTCGACTATTCTGATGTTTTGCTGGACATTGTAGTTGGCGGAGCAGCGGAGCTGACCAAATGATTCAGGACGCGCAGACGGGGAAAGCGAGCCGGCGTGCTTGTGAGGCTCAAACAGCACGGATTTCGAACAGCACTGTCTAGCATCCATCTGGCGAATCTCTCCTCTCTACCCAATAAAACGGAGGAACTCCTTCTGCTCTCCCGGATTTTTCAAACCTGGCTGAATGACGCCATTCCGGACATCGCGTTAAGTCCCGCTGGGCTTTCAGCTGTTCAGCTCCTGAAGTTTGCAGACGACACCACACTTATTGGCCTCATTCAGGATGGTGACGAGTCTGCTTACAGACTGGAGGTTAAAGAGCTGGCCGTCTGGTGCAGTCTTAACAACCTGGAGCTCAACACGCTCAAAACAGTGGAGATGACCGTGGACTTCAGGAGAAACCCCCCTTCACTCTCCTCACTCTCCATCATGGACAGCACTGTAACGACAGTGGAGTCATTCAGGTTCCTGGGCACCACTATCTCTCAGGACTTGAAGTGGGATACTCACATTGATTCCATTGTTAAAAAGGCCCAGCAGAGGTTGTACTTCCTTCGCCAGCTGAGGAAGTTCAACCTGCCACAAGAGCTGCTGAAACAGTTCTACTCCACCATCACTGAATCCGTCCTCTGCACTTCAATAACTGTCTGGTTCAGCTCAACTACCAAATCTGACCTCAGAAGACTACAGAGGGTAGTCCGGATTGCTGAGCGAATCATTGGTACAACCCTCCCCCGTCTCCAAGAGCTGTACTTATCCAGAGTGAGCAAAAGGGCTGGCAAAATCACTCTGGACCCCTCACATCCAGCACATTCCCTCTTTAAACTGCTGCCGTCTGGTCGACGCTACAGAGCTCTGAGCACCAGAACGGCCAGCACAGGAACAGTTTCTACCCTCAGGCAATCCATCTCATGAACACCTGACAATAATTGTGGAACACACAACACTATTTATACACTTATACTCTTATTTATCTAACGCACATACTTTGTTTACATTTCGAATTTGCACATAATATACCTGTACATACAAAACTGTCTATTGTAATATACCTGTACATATTTGTCAATTTGTATATTGTTATTCCCTATTTACTTGTTCTATTTTAATTCTCTTATTATCTGTGTTTTTGTCCTGTCGCTGTCATTCTGTTGCACTGTGGAAGCTTCTGTCACGAAAACAAATTCCTTGTATGTGTAAACATACCTGGCAATAAAGCTCATTCTGATTCTGATATTTTAAACGTAATAAACACTTTTTTCCTCACTTCCGCTGACTGTCGGAAGCCGTCCAGGTGGATGACGTAGGACGTCGGTGTGATTAGTGATGAACGCGACATAGAACAAAACAAAACGCCGCTCACAAATTAGAGGCATAAAACGAGGATTTGTAAAGAAAAATTTTTGAGGATTTCGATATGAGCCAAGAGAAGACTGGTTTTCCTCCGCTAAAGTAAGAAAGCTTTGTTTCCTTTGCTCTTGTAAACAAACTCGCAAGACTAGCATAACTCAGAGGCGCGCGCGTCCTGCATCATTCGCTGGAATGCCTTGCGTGTATGACAGTCAGCAGAAGTGAGAAAATAATTGTTTATTATGTTTGAAATGTGGATATTTATCTTACAAAAACGCATGGATTCGCTACAGGAGGCCTTTATTCACCCCCCGGAGCCGTGTGAGTAGGGTTGGGTACCGTTCACATTTGAACCGGTACGGTACCGGTATCGGTACTGTTGTAGAATTTTCCTTGTTCAAAAATAAATAGCTAGAGAGGTTTTGAAGACTTTATTGACCATACAACAATGTCTAGTTACGGTTTGCAAAGGTAACTCCAGAATGTTTGTTTTACGCTGTTCCACAGTATTCCATATAACTTATGCTCCGTTGTATTTTGGGACAAGTATCTTTTACCATATATGTGTTCTTGAAGGTGATCAATAGCTTGTATTTCTAGCTCCTGAACAAAGTCTTTTCCATATATGGGTTTTTCAAACTTTAAATAGTTCACTCAGTTTACGGCTCACTGCAATCCTTAACACACACCTGTTTCACACAGTCAGACTAATAATAGTAGATAATAGTGGAATAGTTTCTTCTAAATAGGCATAATTCTATGTATTATATTAATTCAAGATTGATGAACATTTTTTTTCTTCCAGAAATTCTTGTGTTTTATTTTTTCTGATAATCAAATGAAGGCATGAAACATTTATTTATTCATTTAATCAAATGAAAATGAAACCCTTTTATTTTTTGGCAAACAAACAGAGGTTTGCTGTTCAAATTAATACATGGTAGAAAAATTGTGAATATTCCTTTTAAAAACATTTTAATAATAATTGTATTTTTTTCTACAATTAAGTGGTTAATGTAGTTATAATTATTTTTATAATTTAATTGTTTTATTTAAATTTGAAAGTAAATGGAATATATAAAGACGTACTGTACAAAAGTAATACAAGAGTAATACATTTCTGTTACATGTTAAACCGCACTTTTATTTTGACAGGTTGCCGAGGAGTTTCTGTGTGTATACAGTATGATATGACGCTAGTTTTCTCAAATGAAACAGTAAAATTCGCGTGAAGTGACTCTCACAGCCTGTAAGTTCATGTGTTCATGTAGTGCAGAGGCCGAAAATCACCGCGAGTTCATGTGTGCTTCAGTATTTGTGTAGTAAACAAAACCGTGTCTCCGCCATTCAAACATACTGAGGCTAACAGAACATGCAAGATTCATATTTAAACCGTCTTTTGCGTTTTAATATTCACTAGCTCATATCGCGATTCGAATTAAGTGACAGACCTTGGCTGTTTCTCAATTCCAAGAACACAAAGAACAGACTTGTGTTCTCATGGAGACCGGTCTTGCAAGACTTCCTGGGAAGAACGAGCTCAGAAGGACGCGAGGACACAGAATGCACTCTTGTGAGAATTGAGATGTACTGCGTTCTTGCTTAACTGACCGCATAGTCTCAGCATAAGCAGTGGCCAATGAACAATAAATATATCGTAACATTACAAACAAATGTCATGTATTAAAACATTTTATTTTACAGCATGTTTAACTATGACTATGTTAAGATTCGTTTTAATATGCCAATTAAAATATTGCAGACTTTCTCCGGGTCTTACCACTTTATTAAAATTAAGCAAAACAAAAAGATAAATTTCAAGAGCCGTCAAGTATTCGCGAGAGTGAGTTTAAAGCTTACAGGCTTCCGTACACTGGCCGCCCGCAGCATCTTCTGGGATTTCTAACGGCTCGATTCTCTCAAGTCTGCACTCGATGCATCCTCGATATCAAGAACACATCCGGGAACTTTCATGCATCCTCTGTACTTGCGCTCTTGAGTATTGGAACTGAACTTCGACGGTTAATGATGACGTAGAGCGAGACCACAAGGACGCAAGATCGCAGAAGAACGCATATTGAGAAACAGCCCTTCTTTTATTCATCCAAAAATTGACGAATTCCGTAGCATTCTGCGCTATAGAGTAAATTCCGTTGAATGCACTCCGCCATCCTGTCTGTGTTTTCGTGGAAACCATATGACCCTAGAAACGTAAGCACACTTCAGAACATTTCGGTTTGTCCTGTGTGTTGTGTTTTAAAGAGTTGCAGTGGTGACATCATGTCACAGGGTCTCTCTCTCTCTCGGTCTCTCTCTCTCTGGTATGTGCCAAATGTGTTCTCAGGTACCGAAATTTGGTACCAAATGATTTCATGTGAATCGATACTCGGTAGTACCGACGCAATTTGGTCTGTACCCTTAAAATTACAGAGTTCGGTACCCAACCCTAAGTGTGAGGCATGTTTTATTATGGATGCGTGCACTTTATTTCACGTCTTCTGGACTGTTGACAAAAATCATCCGCTTATCCCATTGTAAGGCTTGGAGGGGTCAGGACAATTTTTATAATTGCATTAAATATTGTATGGACTATAGAACAATTTTAATTCAAACAATAAAATATATATAATAATGTACAGTCATGGCCAAAAGTATTGGCACCCTTTGTAAATATGATAAAAGACGGCTCTGAAAATAAACCTGCATAATTAATCCCTTTGATCTTTATATTTTAAACAAAATTCACAAAAATCTAGCCTTTCATTGAACTAAAACAATTGAAAATGGGGGAAAATCTCATTGTGAAATTAATGTTTTTCTCAAATACACGTTGGACACAATTATTGGTACCCCTAGAAATTATTATAAGTAAAATATCTCTGAAGTATATTCTCATTCATATTTACAATTCTGAGCACACCAGCATGATTATGAACATGAAATTATCCAGCCATGGCTTCCTGTTTCACAGAAACATAAATAGGAGGGCCAAATTCCCTTATTCATCCATCACAATCAGTTAAACCAAATAATATAGTTCTGATGTGCAGCAAAAGATAATTGAGCTTCACAAATTAGTGAAATGGCTTTAAGAGAAGAGCTAGAGCAGTGAAAATTCCCATTTCCACCATCAGGGCAATAATTAAGAAGTTCCAATCAACATAAAATGTTACGAAACTGCCTGAAAGAGGACGTGTATCTATATCGTTCTAATGCATGGTGAGGAGGAGTGTTTGAGTGGCTAAAGACTCTCCAAGGACCACAGCTGGAGAATTGCAGAAAATAGTTGAGTCTCGGGGGGTCAGAAAACCTTTAAAAAAAAAAAAAAAAAGTCAAACAGCTCCTACATCACCATATGTTGTTTGGGAGGGTTTCAAGAAAAATTCTCCTCACTCATCCAAAAACAAACTCCAGCATATTCAGTTATCAGACACGACTGGAACTTCAAATGGGACTGGCTTCTATGGTCAAATGAAACTAAAAAATTAGCTTTTTAGCAGCAAACACTCAAGATGGGTTTGGTGAACACAGGGATAAAAAAAAAAAGTACCCCATGTGTACAATGAAATATACTGCTGTATTTTTGATGTTGTGGGCCTATATTTCTGCTGGAGGTCCTGGACATCTTGTTTAGACACACGGCATCATGGATTCTATCAAATACCAACAGATAAAAAATCAAAAAGTGACTGACTCTGTTAGAAATCTTATAATGGGTCATGTTTGGATCTTCCAACAGTACAATAATCCAAACACAAACCTCAAAATCAACACAAAAATGGGTCACTGAGCACAAAACCAAGCTTCTGCTTGCCATTCTAGTCCTCTGACCTGAACCGTATAGAAAATGAGTAGAATGAACTGAAGAGGAGAAGCACCGTCATGGAGCTGGGAATCTAAAGGGTCTGGAGTGATTCTGGATGAAAAGAAATGGTCTCTGATCTCTTGTCAGGTGTTCTCTAACCTCATCAGGCATTATAGGAGAAAATTTTGAGCTGTTAAACTTGCAAATGGAGGTTTCAAAAAGTATTGAATAAAAGGGTAACGTTAATTGTGGCCAATGTGTATTAGAGAAAAACATTTATTTCATAATGATATTTCCCCCCATTTAAAATTCTTATACTCCAATGAAAGGTTAGATTTTTGTGAATTTTTTAAATAAAAGATTAAAAGGATTAACAATGCAGATTCATTTTCACAGCCTTCTTTGATCATATTTACCAAGGGTGCCAACACTTTTGGCCATGACTGTACGTTTTTAATGTAACTTCCCTTTTGGTAAGTTCAAGAATACTTAATAAAACTTTTATTACCGTATTGTCCCGAATATAAGACGGCCCTGATTATAAGACGACCCCCCTTTTTCCAGATGTACCTTTTGGAAAAAGGCTTTTTGAAAACCAAATCTGTTTTTTTTCTCTCTCTCTGTAAAGCACATTTTTTCTTAAATTATTTTCATATTGCTTATTTTTCCTATTTTAATTTTTGTTTTGAAAGTATGGTAAATACTGGTAAAATGTACCAACAATGACATTGAAAAATATACACGTTTTGATATACCACTGAAATAACAGGTAACCCATCTGAATTATATAACATTTAGGCTATCCATCACATAGTAGCCTACCAAAATTTTATTATCAGTAGAAGTGAAATCTTATTGTAGTCTTCAAATCTGGGTACTGTCTTATGTTTTAAAATCACTTACAGAGGAAATTTGGTCCCATCAGGCTAACATAACAGTCACGACTTGTGCCGCTGTAAGCTTTTCTTTTCATTTTGTGTTCACTTGCGATCTTTACAACACACATTACATATTTCATGGCACACTCGTTTTATGCGTTTTTGGCGCCAGCTATTGTTGTGGGTGTATTACTGACATGTCAAAGTCTAGACCCTGAATATAAGACGACCGCGTTTTTTCAGATGCATTTCCAAGAAAAAAACATCGTCTTATATTCGGGTCAATACGGTACTTATTTGAAGGAATTAAGAGAGTAGTTTCATGTCTATTTTTATATTGTTCAGCTGGTTTTATTGTTTAAAGTAATTTCTAATACAAGATTCTGTGTAATGCATTACTTTTTAGAGAGAGTTAGTGCAGTAATCTACAACCTGAATTCGGGAAATGTTGGGACGTTTTTTTAAATTTGAATAAAATGAAAACTAAAAGACTTTCAAATCACATGAGCCAAAATTTTATTCACAATAGAACATAGATAACATAAATGTTTAAATGGAGAAATTTTACACTTTTATCCACTAAATGAGCTCATTTCAAATTTGAAAAAAATTGTCTCAAAAAAGTTGGCAGGGGGCAACAAAGGGCTGAAAAAGCAAGAAAGTTTGAAAAGATTCAGCTGGGAGAACATCTAGCAACTAATTAAGTTAATTGTCATCAGGTCTGTAACATAAAAGGGATGTCTTAGAGAGGCTGAGTCTCTCAGAAGTAAAGATGGGCAGAGGCTCTCCAATCTGTGAAAGAGTGCGTAAAAAGATTGTGGAATACTATAAAAACAACGTTCCTCAACGTCAAATTGCAAAGGCTTTGCAAATCTCATCATCTACAGTGCATAACATCATCAAAAGATTCAGAGAAACTGGAGAAATCTGGAGAGACCTTTTTTGGATGCCTGTGGTCTTCGGGCCCTCAGACGACACTGCATCACTCATCAGCATGATTCTGTCATTGACATTACTAAATGGGCTCAGGAATACTTCCAGAAACCACTGTCGGTAAACACAATCCGCCGTGCCATCTGCAGATGCCAAATAAAGCTCTATCATGCAAAAAGGAAGCCATATGTGAACATGGTCCAGAAGTGCCGTCGTGTCCTGTGGGCCAAGGCTCATTTAAAATTGACTGTTTCAAAGTGGAAAAGTGTTCTAAAACCACATACTGCAGCTATTACAACAGCATGGCTTCGTAGTAGAAGAGTGCTGAATTGGCCTGCCTGCAGTCCAGATCTTTCACCTATAGAGAACATTTGGTGCATCATTAAACGAAAAATACGTCAAAGATGACCACAAACTCTTCAGTAGCTGGAAACCTATATCAGGCAAGAATGGGATCAGATTCCAAACTCCAGAAACTCATAACCTCAATGTCCAGACGTCTTCAAACTGTTTTGAAAAGAAGAGGAGATGCTACACCATGGTAAAAATGCCTCCGTAGCAGGCATCAAATTTGAAATGAGCTCATTTTGTGCATAAAATTGTCAAATTTCTCAGTTTAAACATTTGTTATGTTATCTATATTCTATTGTGAATAAAATATTGGCTCATGTGATTTGAAAGTCTTTTAGTTTTCATTTTATTCAAATTTAAAAAACGTCTCATTTACGGAATTCGGGTCGTAATTACTTTGTTGAAGATGTAATTAGTAGCTAACGAATAATTACTATTTAAGAGTAACTTTACCCAGTACTGCTTACTGCTATTCAACTACTAAATGAACAAAAAAATTATATTACAAATTAAAATCACTGAAGAGTTGACAACAAGTAGTCAAGTAGTTATATATATATATATATATATATATATATATATATATATATATATTTTCCTTTGGGCTAAGAATCGTTAAGTGAAATTCCTTCATGCCCCCTGAAGGTCATGGAGATATTTATTCAAAGGCTAGATTTGTTCTTTTTTCCCCTCCGAGAAAAAAAGGGTGACCAAACTTGAGTGTATTCCCAGAATGTTGAGGTCACCAGTCGCACTTACTGTGAAATCTCTTTTGTTCCGGCCTGCGACAATATATCATCTTCACGCAGTGTAACGGAACGATGACATCACGCTCTGATAATGGAGCTTTTATTGCAACCAAGGTCATCAGAAAACTAGCAATTGGCCCTGACTGAACGCAGTGTGCATGCGGCCCACCGACAAAGAGCATCACTAATCAGAATTAAGCCTCACTGAGATCTCAATGAGATGAATTGAGAGGAGTCTTAAGAACACAGTTTGTTCCTTTGTCTTCTGCTCACCTCACGGTTGGGTTCAGATGAAATTTCCACCAGGAGAATAATCACTTGTATTTTCTGACCTTGTGGAGTGATTATATTTCTTGTACCACGGAGCGCAGACAATTCACCCATTCCTTCTAATCAACGAGTATATAAACAAGCTTATTGTTTTTAGTGATTGTTTACAGCACTTCTCTGATGAATGATTATAATAAGTTTTAGGATTATTTAATTATTAAAGTCAGTTAAACAGATTTGGTCAACATAAGACATTCATGGCACATTTTAATTCTGTACTGTGACATATTTCCGAATGAACATCTAAATGGCTTTTGGGCTGAGAAAGTTATTACATTTTGATGAAAGACTGTAAAGAAAAAAACTTTTTCTTTGGAATGGAGTGAACTGATCATTTGTTCACGGAAAAGTTTTAAGAGAGTAAAATAGGGTCAATTTTTATGGGTCATGTTGACTTTAAAACAAACTAAAAATCTGTCTCAGATTTGTTTAACACTTCTGAATGATTACGACATATGCAAAAACTTATTTGCTTACAAACATCCTAAAAAAGCACACCCAAATGATGAAGAAAAAGAAGAAGACATATATTATATCAGAAAAAGATGAAGCATTTGTAAGATAAAAGAAAAAGAAAAGAAGCAGAAAAAATTGCTATTGATGCAAAAATAGATAAAGAATTTGAAAGAAAGAAATAAAAAAAGATGAAGAAAACGAGGTAAAGAAGAAGAAAGTTGCATATCAGAAAAGATGAATATGGAAGAAAGAAAGAAAGAAGAAAAGAGGCAAAGAAGAAAAAAGCTGCATGATATCAGAAAAATATGAATATGGAAGAAAGAAGAAAGAAAGATAGATGAAGAAAAAGAAGTAAAGAAAAAGAAGAAAGTTGCATGATATCAGAAAAAGATGAAGAATTTGTATGAAAGAAAGAAATTGCATGATATCATGAAAAGATGAAGATTTTTTATGATAGAGGAATAAGAAATTACATGATAGAGAAACCAAAAGAAGGAATTTTAAGATAAAAAGAGAAAGAAGAAATTGATGATGATGATTTTTTATGATAGAAGAAGAACAACAACAACAACGAAGAGAATGAATTGTTTTATATCAAGAAAAAGAAGAAGAACAACAACAAATTGTAAGATGAAAGTTTTTGTTTTCTTCATAAAAAATCAGTAAAGATTTAGCAGGAAAAAGATGTGTACCAGTACCACAACTTGAAGTTTAAGTTTTTTTATAACTATCCTAAGAGGACTCTGAATCAGATGATAAAAGGAACGTAGTAGATTGTGTACAACGGGTTGTTCAGAAAATTGTTGATCACGTTGATCATTTAGAGGCCTTAGAAAAGTGTATATCAAATATGAAATGCTAGGCTTTATAGGGTTAAAAAAGCAAAGCTCTCTTTGCAAGCACAAAGCAAGGTCTTCAACAGAGCAGCAGCAGACGTCCCATCAGGCACTTCTACAGACCGTCACAAAGGAAACACACTCCCAAATGAGAAGAGGATACAGCTAAATCGATCGAAAGCCACTGAAACGAGTTCTCTCACAGGGGAAACCTTGATGAAGAGTCTTGTTATCCAGTCAAAGTGCTGACTCCACGCTTTCCCCGCAGACTCCATCAGACGTGTCCTCTCTCCCAGGGTGTCTCCTCTCACCGCATAAATCAAAGCTGCTCTTTAAAAATGCTGCAGATTGTTCTTGTGCAAACACGGCGGGTCCTACAGCTTGCCACCGCATCACACTCTTGTTTGTTCATTAAATATTAACCCCGGCCGTTTGGTGCCCGCTCCCCCTGAAATAGATTTTCATTTTCTGGAGCATTCGTTTGGCCCTGCTCGGATCTGAGTTCACTGTGAAGGGCATCGCTGATCTAATCAGATCTCAGCGTGTTGCCTGTGGGAGAGAACCCTGTCCCTCTGCTGTTCAATCTCTTTCTCTCTCATTCCCGACAAGGTCACTCGGCCGATTTGGTCTCTTTGTCAGCAGAGTTTTCCAGGTTGGTCGGCTGAGTGACTCAGGAGAAAAGGCTCGATGTTACCAACACAGCTCATTTACAAATACTCACTTCTGTTAGATTTAGATTTGTATGTTGATTATTGTCAGTCTAGTACTGCCAAGTACAAATACAGTATCAGCTCAGTTTAAAAAAAGAATCTGTCACTGATTGCAGAAAAAAATCACAAATTCACATAAAACGCCAGCATTTTTGTTGCATGCACAACAAAAATCTAGAAATTCAGCTAATTTCATGTTTGACATAAAAAAAAAAAAATGTGACTTTTACATTTACGTTTGTTTTATAAGCACAAGCCAAAGTTTGGAATAATTCAGGTTTTTTATGTTTTTGAAAGAAGTCTCTTATGTTCACCAAGTCTGCATTTGATAAAAATACAGTAAAAACAGTAATACTGTGAAATATTAATACAATTTAAAATGTTTTAGAATATAATTTATTCCTGTGACGCAATGCTGAATTTACAGCATCATTACTGCAGTCATCAGTGTCACATGATCCTTCAGAAATCATTCTAATATATACACACACACACACACACATACATACATACACGCACATACACAAACGCACACAACACACACACACATATATGTATATATATATATATATATATATATATATATATATAACATTTTACAATATTATTTTTTAAAACTTTATAAAAACTTCAATTATTCTAAACTTTTGACCAGTTTGATCTCTGTTAACAAAAGAGTCAGTGAAAGATTTCATAAACTTTAAAAGAGTGGGAAAGATGCAAAACTGTAAATTTCAATAATTAAAAAAAAGTTTCCATTTTTCCCATATTGATTTCCATCTTGGTTTCCAAGGAGACAACAGTGTCTCTGAAGAGCCTGAGATGAAATATGAGACATGATATATGAAGAAAACTAGAAAAATCAAGGCAATTAATTATCGTGAACATGCAGTTGCATCATTTGCAATCAAGCTGTAATGTTGTCAAATTATTCAAATGGTGTTAAAATATGTCACTGTAATGAGGAGTTGGATATTTTATTCATCAAATGTTAATAAAAAATTATTTCAACCACAGAACGTTATTAAACATTAAATTACATTTAATATACATAGTATACATACTGCGTTCAGTCTAACAGCACCCCATTCCCATCAAGACCTTTCAAAGTTTATATAGAACAAAAAGGAAACGTATTCACTTATTCTGTACTTTCAGCAAAACTTACAATAAATGTAAAAGATTCAAAAGATAAATTAGGTTTGCATGGGTTCAAATATGCTGTATCACACTATAATGCAGTTACTGTTTCTTCTTTTTCCACCGTCAGCGGCCCTTCAAAGTGTCTCGTCATCATGCTATAAAATCAAAGACAGATTCGTGTTGGTATTTCAGACCAATTAATCTAATAATCATCATCAGAAACAACTGATTACAAACGCCTGAACCAATTAAGGGTCACTGGTTGGTTTTAATGTTTGTAGTTTTAATATTTTAGAGAAAGAGCTCACCATCAGATCCTCACTGCTGCTTTTATGTCCACAAACAAAGTCTTTCCATTTGAAAATCATAGGGAAAGTAGCACTGAATTTCAGCATATAAAACTTATTTGTACCGCTCACCGAACAACAAGGTCATGAGGCAAGCACAGGCTTTGATCATGTTGTTTGATGCGTTCCAGTAGTTTCCATCACAGAGGAGCATGTGATACTATCATCCTGTCAGTCCTGACAGCACAGAGGCGTTTGACGGCTTCAACAGGGCCACGAATCTTAACGGTTCACTAACGTCCTACTTCACGCTATTATTGTCATCAAAGCTGATAAACGATCATGAAACCTGTCAGCATGTGTAAACAATCACAGTTTCAAATATCAATCTTATACATTCAAAATAATAATAATAATTTTTAAGGTAGAGTGTAATATAGAATCAGGGGCAACATTGGGGGGAGATCTAGCAAACTATCTGAAAGAGAGCATCAAATGTTACTATTTACAACGTGTTTTTGCAGCGTTGAGCAAAGCAACCAATCATAGACATATCAGTTGAATTCTTGAATGCAATGGCCAGTCAGAGGCATTTTAGTAGGTAGATGCAATGTAAACGAGATTCATTGTGCATTGTAAAGATTCATTAATTATAACGGAACTTTGTGAGATCATGAACTAAGATGAGTGATGGCTTAAACACTGCAAATGACATCTGCATATTTATGCTGGATTCACTTCGAAATAGCAGTAATTGATACAGAGATAACCATAGCAATGGACAGGACAAAAATATATGTGAGAGCACCGTCAATGATTCAATTCTGGAACTGGGCCTGGCCAAGCCTCCACAGATGAATAAAAATGAAAGGTCATCAACAGACACTTAAAACGGGAAGCATTGCCATTCAAATCAGCAGCAAGAATCAAAATGAGACCACAGTTTAGTAAACACACTGGAGACCTCTGTAAGTTATTCCTGACTGTGCAATAAGGTAGGACATTGTTTTGATATCTACTGTATATCCGTAAAGGTTTTTTTTTTTTTTTGAGAAATACATTTTTGTGCTTTTTTTTTTACAATTTTTTCCTGCCCCACCAATTCAAGAGTTAAATATCACCCATTGGTAGAATGTTTTGTTTTTGTATTGTTTTTTTATGCAGTTATAATTCCTTGTAGAATTATAATGCAGTTTATATATATATATATATATATATATATATATATACATACACACACAATACATACATATACATATATGGGTGTTTCTTCAACTAGGGGCACTTTTAGCCTTGTAAAGTTGAATAAAAAAAACTTGTTCAAAAGTCACGTAACACAGCCTCATAAGTTTAAATAATTTGTCTAGTTTTAAGGTCTGTAAAAGGACAAACTTAGATTACAAGAGAAATTGTTAATATTTTACATTTTTCCAACCTGCAATGAACAAATGTTATTTCCACCACATCCCAATATACAGCTTTTATTTAAAAATAGAATAACTTATGCCACTCAAGAATTGTCTAAGATCATTTTTCTAACTAGTTTTACCAGTTTTTCCACAATGTACAATAATTATACATTTGTCAATGAGATAAATTAACTGCCCTAAGGACCAAATGCTGAACTGTACACCTGCCACACTCTGAAATTTAATATTGGTTTGGGTAAGAGCTTATTAGAAAATAAATAACTTGAATTTTTATATTAATAGAGCATGATCTCATAAATTGTGGATACATTTTTAATGTGTGATGAGAACTTTTTCAATATTTTTAAAAAATGTGTGGTGATGGAAATGACAGGGTGGTGGTGGAAATGACAGGGTGTTGTAGAAATGACAATGAATTAACGTGAATGTAGAGAAACAGCAGAGATATTTATTAGAAAAAGTCTTAAACTCATCACACTCCTTAAACTCAATTCACAAAGTCATTAAACATATCAATTGTACTTTGTAACCATAAATGTCATTTCCACTACAGAGGCAGTGTGGTGGAAATGACTGAGGTGGAAATGACATTTTTGTAGTTTTTTGTGAAAAAATGGAATATAGTTTCACTGATTAGCTTTGAATTAATACTTAGCATTTCGTGTATGCAAAATACTCTCATTAACTTAAAATTTTTAGCTTTTTTAAAACACCCTTGAAGGTACAGTATGCTTGGAAATGACGTAGAATAAATATATTAACTGATCAAGCAATATTTACCTTGATTTTTCTTCCATTTGTTGTTGATGAAAATTTAAATTTCCTCCGTGTCCAACATGTGCTCTGATGTCACTGAACATTTCCATAGAAACCACCTAAACAATCTTTCACACAAACCTTTTAAAGGGACATTACAGTGTTGTGGTGGAAATGACACTAATACTGTGCGACAGCTATATTTTGTATAAAAAGTAATATTGATAGTGGTCTCACATTAAATACTATAATGTATTTTAATTATTTTACTAGTGCTTAATTCAGGTACATTAATAGTTACCAGATAAGTCATATTTTTAAACTGTATTTTCATTGTTGAAATTTAAATGTCTGGGTGTGCGACAAGGAGAAAACACCTATGATTTTGACACCTATAAGGAGGTTGAAAAGTATGAAAAAATCATAATAGAAAGGTAGTAAAAAGTTTTAAAGGTGGTTTTATTGTTAGTTTGACAAAGAAAGAGGAATTTGTCCAAAATTATATGTATTTTTAAAAATATGACCAAAGAACATAAAAGTGCCCATAGTCTAAGAATCACCCATATATATATATATATATACACACACACATATACATATATATATATATATATATACACTGTATATATATTTATGAATGCTTAAATTGGGCCGGGGCACATAGACTCCAGTTAGTTAGAATTTATTTAATACACGAGTTTCACAATTTGAGTTGAATTACTGAAATAAATGAACTTTTCCACGACATTCTAATTTATTGAGATGCACCTGTATAAGATAATAAACACACAATTATGATAGATATGGTCTGTATGTGATTTTCTTGAGGTGAATGTGTACATCTCAAATGCTAATTTGTGCAGCGATATAAAAGGCTATAAATAGCATATTTTAACAACAGTAAACGACCAAATTCCATATGTGATCATAAAAGGAAGTTATTACAAACACTCAATGGTGGTTTGAAGTGAGTTCTGAGTAAAAGTGCACTATTAATCTCATAAATTGTCTTATGAAGCATGATGCTAATATTATCTCTAATGCAGCTGTAGAACAGATCCAGTTCTTCTTCATAATGCATTTTGTCATAATACTTCACGTAAGGTCGCAAGAAAATGTTTTGTTGTTTTTATTTAGAAATACTTTTGATAATAGTTGGGTAAATGTATACTGGGATTGAAGCGATGTGGCTTGGTATTATTTGGTATCAATTATTGCCGGTATAAAGGCTGATAATGGCTGAATAAAAACAAAAGAATAATGATAAAAGAATAATAAGGATTATGTCTCATACCTGGCGGAAGTGTGTAAGGTTCTGTTTCCTTAAACTAGTTCCATGCATTTCTTTATTTCAAAACATTTACAGGTAAATCATAGTATTTTAAATTTGTGATTAATCATGATTAATCACAGTCCATGACTGTGATTAACGCAATTACATTTTTTAATCGATTGACAGCACTAATACATATATATATATATACACACAAAATACATACATATATATTCCTTGTAGAATTATAATGCAGTTTTATATATATATATATATATATATATATATATATATATATATATATATACACTGTTAGACATTTCAAAGGGTTTTTACAGTAACGTACTGACAATACTGTTGCCAGTAAGTTACTGTAATTAAGATTTACAGTAGCAAACTGTATTTGATTTATCAGTATACTACTGTAATTCATTCATTTTAATATAGATTTCATTAGATTTTATAATTTTTTATATAGAATTCATTTTATTTTTACTCTACATAGGTACTACTGGCATTCAATTAAAACAGACACAATAATTACAAAATATCAAATTCTTTATTTAAGACATTGCATGTATAACACTTAAAAATACAGTCTTCCAATGCTGGAACAGTGCATCTTCACCATTTCTCCTGTCTTAGGACTTTTTGCAGTGCATTATGTTGTGTCCTCTGGATTCATCCTCACAAAGAATCTTTAGGCAACAGAAATATAATGGGGAAAAAGACAAACAGCCAAAGAATACATAGCCATCTGCAAAACCCAGGTGCTGCTCCAAAATGTGGCCACCATCTTTGCTCACCATCCACTTTGACAGAAATGTCTTCTCTGAAAAACAAGTAGAAGAAATAGCACACTTTTAAAAGGCAAACCTCATATAGAGTAAACAAATCTCTCAAAACCATAGCTGTTCTCTTACCATGAATTATCAGTCTCAGGGTGGCTAGCTGGCATGTTCATGTCTTTCTTGATGCTTCATTGCAGTTACCTTTAAAACACAAATACAAAAAAATGCATTAAATCTTAAATTCCATTAAAAACTATAACAAACTAATTCTAAAACTAGAAAGGCAGCTAGCCATAAAACTTGTTTAACTAGCTAACGTACAATTTTATTTTCTCAGGCTACTGGCCAACATTAACTACTAACACCTGAACAAAATTTCACATTAGTTAACCTAATGTTAATATAAGATAAGCGTTGCTGGTTAAAAACAATTTTAATTCTGTAACTTAATTCAACAAGCTGACAAAAGTTGTTTGAAACGACAGTGCAGTTTACCATGGTAAAGTTCTGTAACCGCCATGTTGACGAGTAAATGTTACTGTAGGTTAAACTGGTGTGCAAAAATCTGACACAAACACACAGACAAACGTACATATATTTTTACTTTGCTTGCAGCCAGGTCTTATTCTCTCGTAAGGTGCATCGACACACAGCGTAGTTGTTCTCCGGAGCTCTCCCACTCTCGAAGGTTCATCCCGGGAAAAACCCGTGGCGCTGCCCCGCTGGATCCATGTCTTCCTTGGACGCGAGTGGCGCTGCGCGACTCGATAAAAAACAATATAGAACCCATTATATAAACTATCTACAGTGGATGCGGACAGTAAACGGATGCCCCGGTATATTTCTGACCTGACGTGCAGATGTACTCCAAGCGCTCACACTGTTTCTGACACGAAGTACAAACGGATTTTCCAATCATTAGAAGCGATGTAACACATCAGTAGTCAGTCCCAAGCTGTTGCGGCGTTGTAGACACGGTGCAGGGCAAATTATGTCAATCCAAATGTAAGAAATGAGGAAAATAAAACGACCAGAGTATAATGGCGCCAAAGAGACCGTTACAGTAGTATACAGCAATTTTAAAAAATACAGTAGTCTCTGTATGTGGGATCTAACATCACAGAAAATTCCCATGATGCAAAGGGTATTACAGTTATTTACTGCAAAGGGAATTTGCAGTATTACACTGGGTGATATACAGTAAATAATTGTGGAAATTACAGAAATGTCTAACAGTGTATAATATATATATATATATATATATATATATATATATATATATATATATATATATATATATATATATATATACACATACACACACACACACACACACATTGTAATACATTGTAATTTTATAAACACCGAAGTAATACTCGTAAGAGTATTCTGCACTTACAGAAAAGTCTAGATCAGGGATACTGAAATCTGGCTTGAGAGATCCACTTTCCTGCAGAGTTTAGCTCTCATCCTAATCAAACACACCTGAGCATGCTAATCAGTGTCTTCAGGATCATTAGAAAATCACAGGTAAGTGAGTTTGATCAGGATTGGAGCTAAACTCTGCAGGAAAGTGGATCTTGCGAGCCAGATTTGAGGATCACTGGTCTAGATGGTATTTGATAAACTTAAATTACAAACATTTTAGCAATAAAATGGCTCTTTGTCGCTAATTTCACAGCTAATAAAAACACTATAAAACTATACTTCATTTTCACACATTTTGCAGTATCATAATTGCAGCTTGGTTAACAATGATACACAATAAAAAAATATTCTGTTTGATGTTTCTTTGATTTCTGTAAATGTTATGTCTCAGGTTTCACCTGAAGCTCTTCACTGACACTGTTGTTTCCTTGAGAAACAAGTACAGCAGCTCTTTTCTCTATTGATAGTTTTCACGTGACGTCACACCCTTATAGGAGCTTTGCTCCACTGACCGCCAGCTATTTTTACGCAGTTTGCATCAAGTAATAATGTAGTAAAACACAGATATTAAAAGGTGAGATTCAGTGTTCACCTTATTGATGATGTATATTTTGAACAGGCAAGAAGATGAAGACACAATATAAATGCAATGTGCAAAGTTTCACATTAAATGGCTTCCCATAGAAAACCATTAGAAGGAAAACACTGAACCATTAAGTGGAAAATACCTTGTTCAGAAATACCTTTGTTTTATTCTTTTGAGAGGTGATCTAAATATTTGCGGCTGGGAAACAGATGAAAAACTGATACGCTTGTGCTGCAGTTCTATGGATGTTTTGCCCTCCAAGTCTACAAGCCGGTCACGTGACTGAAAACTATCAATTGAGCAGACATTTCAGCTACCTGAGCAAAAACATCTTTATATCAGACCAGTACAGCATGCACACAAAAAAGTGTGTAACTTTTAATTTTAATGTGTTATTTATATTTGATTTGACCCTTGATGCAACTAAATGAAGCACATTTTAGGTAACCTGAAAAAACCTTTTTTTACAGTGCTGTGTTAGCATACTTACCAAGAAATTCTATTAAAAATCATTTTAAAAATCTCACACAGAATAGTTCAATTCTTTATAATAATATAATATAATATAATATTTAAAAAAAAAACATTTTTAATAAATATTTTCAAAAACGTAAATATGTGAATTCTTTTACAGTTCCCCATATAGTAGAGTTTGCACACTACTTCACCTGTTTGTGAATGTAAATGAGTTTTGTTACTTATTATAAATTATATATATATATACAGTGGGGCAAAAAAGTATTTATTCAGCCACCAATTGTGCAAGTTCTCCCACTTAAAAAGATGAGAGAGGCCTGTAATTTTCATCATAGGTATACCTCAACTATGAGGGACAAAATGAGAAAAAAAAATCCAGAAAATCACATTGTAGGATTTTTAAAGAATTAATTGGTAAATTCCTCTGTAAAGTAAGTATTTGGTCACCTACAAACAAGCAAGATTTCTGGCTCTCACAGATCTGTAACTTCTTCTTTAAGAGGCTCCTCAGTCCTCCACTCGTTACCTGTATTAATGGCATCTGTTTGAACTTGTTATCAGTATAAAAGACACCTGTCCACAACCTCAAACAGTCCAACTCCAAACTCCACCATGGCCAAGACCAAAGAGCTGTCAAAGGACACCAGAAACAAAATTGTAGACCTGCACCAGGCTGGGAAGACTGAATCTGCAATAGGTAAGCAGCTTGGTGTGAAGAAATCAACTGTGGGAGCAATTATTAGAAAATGGAAGACATACAAGACCACTGATAATCTCCCTCGATCTGGGGCTCCACGCAAGATCTCACCCCGTGGGGTCAAAATGATCACAAGAACTGTGAGCAAAAATCCCAGAACCACACGGTGGGACCTAGTGAATGACCTGCAGAGAGCTGGGACCAAAGGAACAAAGGCTACCATCAGTAACACACTGCGCCGCCAGGGACTCAAATCCTGCAGTGCCAGACGTGTCCCCCTGCTTAAGCCAGTACATGTACTGAAGTTTGCTAGAGAGCATTTGGATGATCCAGAAGAGGATTGGGAGAATGTCATATGGTCAGATGAAACCAAAATAGAACTTTTTGGTAAAAACTCAACTTGTCGTGTTTGGAGGAGAAAGAATGCTGAGTTGCATCCAAAGAACACCATACCTACTGTGAAGCATGGGGGTGGAAACATCATGCTTTGGGGCTGTTTTTCTGCAAAGGGACCAGGACGACTGATCCGTGTAAACGAAAGAAAGAATGGGGCCATGTATCGTGAGATTTTGAGTGAAAACCTCCTTCCATCAGCAAAGGCATTGAAGATGAAACGTGGCTGGGTCTTTCAGCATGACAATGATCCCAAACACACCGCCCGGGCAACGAAGGAGTGGAATTTCAAGGTCCTGGAGTGGCCTAGCCAGTCTCCAGATCTCAACCCTATCGAAAATTTTTGGAGGTAATTGAAAGTCCGTGTTGCCCAGCGGCAGCCCCAAAACATTACTGCTCTAGAGGAGATCTGCATGGAGGAATGGGCCAAAATACCAGCAACAGTGTGTGAAAACCTTGTGAAGACTTACAGAAAACGTTTGACCTCTGTCATTGCCAACAAAGGGTATATAACAAAGTATTGAGATGAAATTTTGTTATTGACCAAATACTTATTTTCCACCATAATTTGCAAATAAATTCTTTAAAAATCCTACAATGTGATTTTCTGTTTTTTTTTTTCTCATTTTGTCTCTCATAGTTGAGGTATACCTATGATGAAGATTACAGGCCTCTCTCATCTTTTTAAGTGGGAGAACTTGCACAATTGGTGGCTGACTAAATACTTTTTTGCCCCACTGTGTGTGTGTGTGTGTGTGTGTGTGTGTGTGTGTGTGTGTGTATATATATATATATATATATATATATGTTTTTTTTTTATAGTATAAAGCAAAGGCATTTGAAATAAAAGAAAAATAATTGCTACTTGAAATGATACAGTGTTGCAAATAAGTCATGTTATGAATATAATATAATATACATTATTTATCATATCAAGTCAAGTTGAGCTTTATTGTCATTCCGCTACATGCGGGGCATACAGTGGAACGAAATGTCATGCATCACAGGACCACGGTGCTACATAAATACAGGAATACAGCAGTGAAGTAAAACAATATAAACCTATACACAACTATCCTACTGATAGATTTGACTATAAATATGCTATATATAAAATTATTTTTTACCTATACATAAACTAAAAAATACAAACAATATAAACTATACGAGTGCTTCAGATAAATACTGTACATGTGCGAAGAGAAACATTGTGAGTCAGCAGCTGGCTGGGGAATAGTGCAGGATATTTTATGAATCATTCAAATCTATAGCGCCTTTGCATTTGAAATGTAGTCAAAATAATTTCTAATGTAAACGACACAGTGTTGCATATAAGTCAGTTTGAAAAATGTAGGTGGAACAGAGTCTATATTTAGAATCAGTACTTCTGTGATTTGCTTATATTTAAATATGACTTAAATATAATATAATAATACTTATGAGGGACCATCACAGCTGCAATCTTAGAAGGCATCTGCATTTGTAGACGGTAAACAGCAAGGCAGCTCACTCAGCGGTGCAGAGTCTGTATTTACTTTAAGAAAAAATATAAAGCATCATTACTTCCATGAATTACTTAATATTTTAATGTAGCTTTAAATGTTTATACAAATGTAATCAATTAAACTCAACTTGAACTGCTAAGTAACATAGGGCCTTATAAAACATTATTTACATTTATATTTATTCATATAGCAGAAGCTTTTATCCAAACTGAATTACAAATGAGAAGAATACAAGCAGAACTGATTCATCCAAGATAGAAAACAATATCAGACATGTTACTAGACCAAACTTCAACAACAAGAATAGGAAGTGCATAACAGCAGATAGTAGACAATATTTTTGAGTGCAATTAAACAAAAGGTTATGAGTTAGTTAGTTAATTAAGGTTTTCGTTATTTATGCTCCACTTCCCATCAGGGTTGAGGGTTTATTTTGCGATAATGATCATCTAACTGCACACGATCCCTTATACCGAAAGCCACCGTTTCATTAAAAATAATTGCATTCAGAACATACAGTACAAAGAAAGTACAGAAAAGTCTCTCTTTTTTGTACCAGTAACTTTAGTCGTGGACTCCTGTAAACATCACTATCAATTATTGACTGATTCTAACATAAAAACCAAAATCTGCTGACATGCTTCAGAAGAAATGTGTGAACGGTGCACAACCCTCTATTTCTGCCGTACCCATGGTTCTCTGAACCTCATTTCAGTGAAATTACTTTTTCCAATCCAGGTGTGAAAACCTAATTTGGATGCCTAATTTTTGCTGAGTAGTACTCGTTCCACTGCTGTCCGGGTCATTGGCTCTGAGATCTTCAGCTATATGTAGTGCACTACGTATACAACAGGTAAAGACACACATGGATACACAAACGTCAACAAACCTTGTGTTTGAAATTGAGCTGAAAGCTGTTTGAACATCTGAGCTGCTTGCTTAATGAAAAGGAGCTTTGACTGTCTTACCGCTGTGAGCCGCACAACATCTAACAGGGATTTTGTCAATTTGTGGCTGCATTTTAACACCCCTCGGTGTTTTAAAGGAACAGAACTAAACCGTATGAATAGTTCAGAAATTGTCATTGTTTACTCACCCTCATGTTCTTCCAAACCGGTCTGACTCGCTTGCTTTGATGAAACACAAAAAGTACAGCATACAGTGTCCACACAGTTCCAAAAATTGTTACATTTATACATAAAATATAAATACTGGATGAAAAAAGTAGAAGTGAGTATTAAAACTAGTACTTAAACTGAAATAAAAAAATTAAATAAAATGCTATGTGCGTGTAGAATTTTATTTTTTATTTATATTTCAGTTTTGGTTTATTTATATATATGAAATATAACAAAGCTATAAAATAGATAAAATGTTATATAACAATAGAACAACTACATACGGTATCTATAATTTACACACATACACATACTTTTATACATACATGCATACATACTTTTCACACTACATACTTTTTTAAAGTGATTTATTAATTTGTTATGAATCATTGCTTGTTATGAATAATGTTAAGTTTTGATTTGCATCCCTCAAGTTCCAAATAATTAGTGGTTGATTAGTGTATAATAATAGTAATAATATTATATATTTATTTATTTAGATAATTAGATCACCCTCAGTGTAATTCCTTCAGATTTTTCCGTCACTGATAAAACAAATTCTGTAAATGACGGACAATTTGTAGTTAATCGACCTCTGAGATATTTTATATATATATATATATATATATATATATATATATATATATATATATATATAAACACTTATTTTGTTTACATTCGTATTTATATACTTTGTGTATATAAACAAAAACAGAATAATATATAAACTAAAAAGTCAATTTTAAAAATTAATAAATAGGCCTTTAATGCTAAAACAACACTGGTATGAAACATTCTAAAATGCCATATTTGAGACTAAGGGGGAGGGAAATATATTCAATAATGAATTAACAATGACTTCAATTTCAGTCTGTTCCTCACACAACCCAAGCCTCTTTTTTTTTTTTTTGGGCTTGACCGAGTCCTTTCCTGTTCATTTTTATTGTATGGAAAAGAGCAGCTTGGACATTCAGCAAAATGTCTCGTTCTGTGTTTCTCACATGAAAGAAATTCATACACTGAGTTCTTAATGAGTTTTAAGTGATTTTGGATTTGTTTTTCTAAGTAAAATATCAAAAATTCCTTAAAAAAAGCAACACTGTTTAAGATATAGCGACTTGTTTTCAGAGAATGTATCTTTAACACTAGTGTTTTTGTGCAGTACTGTCAGAGTTTTTTACTTTTTTAAAGTATAAACAAGAAGTCAAAAAATCTGTAAGTGCAGTAAATATATTCAAGATAAAATGTATCCTAATATAACAGCATGTCATTATACAGCGTTGCTTCAAGTAAATGATCTCATTTTAGAGAGTTTTTAGAAAATTCAACCGTAAAACAAGACAACAACACTCATTAAGAACACTTATCAGTACATAATAACCTCTAATGAAGTCTTTTAACAGTGCATTTCTTCATTAAACCAAACCAACAACTGACTAGCCATTGAAAACCTGCACTTTCTCAAAGCTGTTCCCTAATTAGTCTACGCAGACGTGTTTGATATCTCTCTTAGAAGTCGTGTGAAGATGGTAAACCACAAAGCAGAAAAAAAAACCCAAAAAGGTTTGACAGCTTAGTACAGCGAAACACAGTTTAACCTTCCACTAGACAGATCAGCTAATTAACAGCATCCACAACACACACACCATTGGTCCACAGCCATATTGAACAAGCTCCGGTGTGAAAGAATCACAGTCTCTCGGCAGGCAGAGAGGGCTTGTGTGATGAAGCGCTCTGATTGGCCGTTGCTATAACAATAGGGGAGGAGAGACAGCCAAGTGGGGGTGGAGACCCAGCATGATTATAAAATCCTTCAGAGAGACACATTTGCTTCCTGTATGTGTTTATTTTTTTATTTATTTTCTGTTATGTTTTCCCGCATCTCCTCCTGTCAGAATGCTCTCTCATGAGCAGAAGTAGGAGGGAGCACAGATAGGACGCAAGACAAACGGCTGTGCCTCTCTCTACTGCATGCACGCGTGCAATGCGTGCTGCAGACTAAATAAGACACCTCCAGTTTTGGATTATCTGTCTGGCGGTGCGCTGACTGCCTCCAGACCTGGAGGCCGCCCTCCTCCTCCTCTTTCTCCTCCCTTTCACACTGAAGGAAGAGTAGAGTAGAGACGGTCTACTGTTTGCCTCCTGCAGACTCCAGCCACTCCTGTGAGTATGCAACCGTGTCTGTGTTGTGACATGAACTGTTGTGAACTGACTTTATGACATGCTTGAGATGATGTTGACCGTGTCGTTATTTAGAAGCTGAAACTGTGTACATCTACATGTAGCAGTGGAAGGCTCTTTCCATTCAGGTTTCGCTCATCTTTCTAAACCCACACGCTGACGCGTGCTGACGCAATATATGCGGCTTTGGGGTCACGCGTGTTCAGCGGCGTGGGCTTTGATGCACACATGATTCACGGCCGGGACTATAAGTTTGCGGAGAGCGTCCTTTAAAGTGACACATTGCAATGTTTACACAACACGCCTGCTTATTGCAGCCTATCTGACAGTAGGCACACCACTCGAACGCACAAATAGAGTAGGTCAATAACATTAGTGTGAAGCAGGACCAGTGTGAAGGCACACTAGGCGGCTGGCAGTGGCTCGTTAGTGCAGAAAGGAACTATAAATAAACGAATCATGCATCTTGAAGTCAAACAGCCCACTGGCTGTGGCCGCACTCTTAAAAACAAAGGTCTATCAAAGGCGTTTTGGGCTCTTTGCAAGAGTGAAAAGTTGTCTGCATAATAATTGTTTTGGTTTCTGGATCTTGAAAGCAACAGCATGTGATGGTTTCCCACAGAACGAGCGAGTAAAAGTTGTGCTGTTTGAAAGGGTCAACAGAGAAAGCATGAATTCACAAGCAACTTGCGCAACTTTTCAGAAGGTTTTGAAAAGCTCATGTGATCATGAAGATGATCCAGTGAGGGCATGTGGAAAGATGCAAATCATCTTTATGTTTGCTTGAGGGAAGGTTACTTTTAAAAAAAATGTTAAAACAACTTTGGGACTGGCTACATGTTGCTCATGAGAAATCCACAGTAAATGCATTAAGTAGCAACTCTATCTCTTAAATGCTTGTGGAGAAATTAAATTCAGAAATATAATGATTTTTGATGTATAAGAGCACAACGTTATATAGGTCTGTGTAGAACTGAATGAGAAACATTTGAGTCACTTTTTATAAGGTCCAATTCTTGCCATCAACAAACCATTAATTATGACTTTTGCCTCAATAAACTCCTGATTAGCTGCTTATGAACAGTTAATAAGGTACGTTTAGGTATTGAGTATGATTAGGGATGTAGAATATGGTCATGCTGTATAAGTACTTATAAACAGCCAGTATGTTAATAACAGGCATGCTAATAAGCAACTAGTTAATAGTGAGAATTGGTCCCTATACTGAAGTGTTAGAAATATTGATAGTAACTTGGCAAATTCGAGCACAGTTTGAGCACAACTCAATGGTCACATGAGTGCAACGGAGAAAAAAAACAATAGCAGAAGTCTCTATTTCATTTAAAACAAAACAATTGAGACATAAAGAGCTCTTTATGTGTGTGTGTTCCTTGCTATAATTGGAAAACCAGTGGAAGCAATAATAGAAACGGTTATTTTTTATCAGTTACTCATGCTGACCAGTCAGTCTCCTCGTAATTTGCTCCACAAACTTTATTCCACATCTGGAAGATAACCTTCATTTAATAGACAGAGAGAATATGAGGACAACCCTGAGATGTGGCGAAGACAACGGCATTATGTAAGTTTATGAGTTCCTTAGGATGTGAATATGACAGATATTATCACCTCAGCCTAGACAGCCAGCATTTCCTCTCAAAGCTAAATTGTGTATTCAGGAGGAGCAATTGAGGTTTGTTGGTCTTCTAACTCAAGTTAATTTCCTTCCTCGGCTGTGAAGCCATACTTCTAGAAGGCGATTGAAGATAATTGCGTGATTGGGCCTAGGAGAGCTGCATCAAATCAGAGGTTTTATTGCTCGTTTGAGATAAATGGTGCCTGGCATATAGTGACGGCTGCAGTGACGCACAAAAATGTCCTAAGCAAAACATATCATATATCATGTGCTTGGATCCGGTGATGTTAATGGCTCCGTGTAAGGGAGCAAAGTATCGAGAGACAACAAAAGCTCCTTCAAGAATTTCCCCGTTGTTTGTATTCAAGCTGGGATACAATTTCAGAGCCCTGTGATTATAAAGAAGTGCTCTTTGCCTTTCTTCTCCGGCTTTGAAATGGAAATGACACAAAATTCCCTGTCTAGATAGAAATAACACATGGGGAGAATGAATATGCACAAACGCCGCCCTGTATTGTGCATGGTTCTTGTTAGTCAAAAGAGCTGCTGTGCTTTAATGGTGACAGGAAGATGAGAATGAGGTCGACCCAACATGGACACCAGGGTACAGGCCCGGGGCGGCGCAGCTCTCTGTTCAACCTCTTCACCATCTGCCCTCTTGCTATCTCTCGCCTCACTGGAGAATGAATAACCTCTGTTCACACCGCTAGCGAGCGCTTCTCAGTGGCATTCATACCACCGACGGATTTATCGCTCAAAACAAAATGCTGGATGTTGTCAATGAACTTACGCAACTTATGTGTGAAACGTTCACGAGTTTTCAACAGGGATGGGAGGAAAGACCAAAATCTTAAATCACAGTATGAGTCAATTTATACTACGGTATTTAATTACAACGTAGATATTTTTGCATGAAAAAAAGTTAATTAATAGTTAAGAAATGATATACGTCTTATATTAAAGTTCCATCAAGTTCCAAATAAAACAAAAAAAACTATAATAAATAAATAATAATAGCTATGTGTTATCAACTATGTGTTATTTATAAAGTATTTTAATCATTCTCTGATTTAATTAATTCATATTTTAAGTATTATATTTTAAACATTATTTAATAATAATAATAAACAAGTATATACATTTTATTTACTATATGATCATTTTAAATGCTAAATATACATTTTTAAATCTTAAATATGATTTTCTAAATATATAATGATTAAATCATAAAATAATTTAAATGTTTTACAAATATCACATTGCTGATTGTCATGAATTATTTTAATTTTACTTTTTTTTTTATTTGGAATGTAAATTATATCTATATAAAAATATCTATCTATCTATCTATATATATATATATACATACATATATATATATATATATATATATATATATATATATATAACATTTATTAATTATTTTATATATATATATATATATATATATATATATATATATATATATATATATATATATATATATATATATATATATATATATATATAAATAAATCACTTTATATAAGAATTTAGTAAAAGTATCAACATTAAACAAGTTTTTAAAAATGTATTGCTCTGTTTCTGATTGAAGGAGCCATTGTTAAATACTGTTGCACAAATAGTGCTTGTGAGCACATATACATTTCTGCATTAATATGGTAAGGTGCAATTTTGCTCAAAGACCAAACATAAGCATCTAAACTCTGAATACCATGTGGTACATATCCTCACACCACCCAGCCCTTGTATGCCCTAATCAGCAAATTGCATGTTGATATGTAAGCTTAAGTACTCAAAATCACGTGCAATTGAAATGAGTAATTAACATTCAGCTAATTACATTCACAGAGAGACACATGCTCTATTGTAGTAATACAGGCCATGTGCAAATTATATAACGACTTTCAGGGTGGAGTTTTTAATTTTAAGTTTGTTGTATTTTGGTGCACCAAGCACAACTAGATAATCAGTGATCATTTTGATACTATACTTGTAAATATTATTTAAAAATATATAAAAATGATAAAATGCTAAAAAATTGACTGATCTTAACAGCTGCAGATTGAAAACAGTCAAAATACACAAAACCTTCTGTTTTGCCTTCATTTGGGAGTTTCAACCCTCTCCCTCTTTATAACTTGCACACTGAATAGTCACTGAGAGAAAGAGTGAGAGAAAAAGAGAGATACACTATTGATCTGCACAGACTAATTTTGCTGTTTAAAGTCTCTATAGGGCACTTATTGATTTACTAGAAATAACTTATATGACTGAGTGCTTATTGATCGAGCGTGGTTTCAGAGCGCTGATGACATCACTATAAATCTGTGAGTGATTACAGGAGATTAATGGCCTGCTAACTAGACAAATAATTAGACCCTCATAATTTAACAGTTCTTTATTACACGGCATATGGCACAGAGAGACAAAGGTTGTGCGTTCAGTGTATTTTAATTACTATGGGCAAACATCATTTATTGTGTGCTGTGTATTTTATCTCTGGCTATATATGCATATATACATAAGCTTAACATGTCTGTCTGTAGATTGTCAGAGCTGCTATTGTTGAAGAGAAATGCAACCGTTCTTCAAATAAAAGAAATGATCTAATAAATAGACTTATAGCATTAATGGCATTTGCCAAGTCAAACATTGCAAAAAAAAAAAAAAAAACCATCTAACTACCCCCACAACTGTCTAGCAACACACTAAAAACCACCCAAAACACCTTAATACCTTTATTTTACAATAACAAAAAAGACAAAAAGATGTACTTAATGCACTCAAACCAGGAAGAATACCCTAGAAACTGCACAGCAACACAATAAACATCAAAACTGAAGAAGCGGTGTAGAAACATACACACAAAACACTCACAAAAGCCTAGAACCATTTAAAATATCCTAACAACTGCTTGGCAACGGACTAAAAACCACTTCAAACAGTCTATCAACAGCCTAGCAACACACAAAAAAATACTCAGAACAGCCTAGCAGCAACATAGCAACACAAAAAAACCACTCAGAACAGCATAGCAACTGCATAGCAACACAAAAACTTAAAACAGCACAGCAACACAAAACAACTTTCAGAACAGCCTAGCAACTGCATAGTAACACAAAAAACACTCAGAACAGCCTAGCAACTGCATAGTAACACAAAAAACACTCAGAACAGCCTAGCAGCTGCATAGCAACACAAAAAAAACACTCAGAACAGCATAGCAACTGCACAGCAACACAAAACACTCAGAACAGCATAGCCACTGCATAGCAACACACAAAAAAAAACACTCAGAACAGCCTAGCAACTGCATGGCAACAATAAAATCACTCAGAAAAGCACATCAACCACTTAGCAACACAATAAAAACACTCAGAAAAGTCTAGAAACTGTATAGCAACACAAACAACACTCAGAACAGTCTAGCAACTGCATAGCAACACAAAAAACACTCAGAACAGCCTAGCAGCATAGCAACACAAACAACACTGAACAGCCTAGTAACTGCATAGCAACACAAAAACACTCAGATTAGCTGTATAGCAACACAAATACACTCTTAACAGCCTAGCAACTGCATAGCAACACAAAAAACACTCTGAACAGCCTAGCAACAGCATAGAAACACTCAGAACAGCCTTGCAATTACAACTACTCCGAACAGCTTAGCATTAAGAGCGTTAAGCAGCACTCACAAAAACGCATTCATCTAGTTTGCTCAGTGTTTGACACATGGTGAACAGCTAGTCACAAAGGTTTAGCCTAGCTTAGACAAATTGTTAATCAAGATTTGGCTTCAGCTTTCATGGAACTTGATCATATCCCACATCTTAGAACCTGTAGTTTTGACAAGGCTTTACATGTCATATATGATTTCAATTATGACCCAATTTCTTTGCATCTGAAGGCAAGTCAAGTTATTTAAAGTGACCCCTGGATTGTGGGATGACTCATATCATGGAGGGCTGACACATAAAACCTATAATAATACACAAACACTACAAGTTAGTCACTGTAAAGTCCCCCATGTGTTGCATGTGTCTATTTGTGGTCATTTACGGCCAACTTCCTCTGTTCAATCCTTTCATTTTGGCATTTTAAAGAAAAACAAACTTGTTCTCAGATCAGTCTTATCTCAGTGAATATCAGGGTGAGGATGTGCCACCCACAGTGCAAACAGAGCTAGTCACCCAGCAGCTCTGAGGTGGTTAGTCTGTCAACACACTTTTATTTCTATAAATCATCGCTCATTGGGGCCATTTATGGGTCATAACTTCTGTGCAGCCTCTAGCAAACCAGCATGGGACCGGTTCCTTCGACGAAGCACACACCGACGTGTTAAATCCTGCACAGAAAACTATTTTACAGTTGGCTAGTCATTTAGCTATATAGCTTTATTGTCTGTGCTGTTGCTTATACAGACTCTGTCCAGAAATGACATACTCATTTTTTTTAGTTGTAGTCATATAGAAAAGAAAAATCACAAATTTGAGAAAGGGGTGTCAAACTCATTTTAGGTTGAGGGACAGATCGGAGAAAATATCCCCTCGTGCAGACTGAATTACCTTTGTTTTGTTTAGTTTGCTAACAATTATGCTAATATTAATCTCAGCCTCAGACGTCATGCCCACGAACCGTTGGCTGAACATCTGATGCATATCACACTCAAAATTGGAAACACTTCAGGAGTTCGAAAATTCTTGTCATCTGATTGGTTGAATTCTGCAGGATTTCCAGGAGATGTGTGTCGCGTTCTTTAACGTTCCACCTGAAAACAAACCCCCTCATGGAGGAAGAAAGCTGTGACAATGATCGCTTATCAGTATCAATTACAAGCTGGGTTTTCAAAAGTATATAAAATATGTGAAGTTTGCGGCATAGTTACTGTGGGAACAAATTCACGCCCCTAAGCATGACGCGGCACAAAACGAAACATGATTGGTTGCTTTACCTGTCAGTCATATGGCCTCTTGGGCGGGCCTTGGCCATTCAAAGCAGCCAAGGTTCCCAAACCTTCTGCCGTCAGTCTGAAGGTCTGGCTACGTGAGACGACGTTAAAATTAACCATACAAACAACAATATAATTAACAAGAAAACTAGAAAAACTAGGTTTTTTTTTTGTTTGTTTTTGGGTTGGGTTGGGTTCCAAAGACGATGCTAGGGAATTTCAGGGGTGTGTGATATTGGCAAAAAAGTCAATAATTTATTCATTTATTTGTTTGTTTGTTTGCAAAGTGTGTTTTTGAGCTATTAAGCCTGTCATGGACAAATAAATATAGAGTATATAACTTGTATAATATACAGCATTTGCATGTCTCTAATCGTTTCAGAAGTCGAAAGGCATTGATCATAAACTCAAACATATCTCATCAAATTTTTGCAATGCAAAATTTCCTTAATCCAAAAAATGTATATAATAAATATAATATAGTATAATAAAATATAATAATATAAAATAGGAGTATGTTATTATAATATTATATATATTTTAATTAATATATTCTAATAAAATATAATATTATATATTTTTTCATTAATATATTAATAATAAAATATATTATACAATAATCACATGTCTCCTATAGTTTTAGAAGTGTGTGATGTCTCAATAACAAAAATCTAATTAACCTATTAAATTTTTCCAAAACACAGTCATCTTAATCCACAAATATAATATAATATTGTAATCACACATCTCCCAGTTTCAGAAGTCTGAAATTAAATCAATGACCTCAATGTAAACTCTCTTTAAAATCTTCTATCCAAATCTTAATCCAAAAAATGTATACAATATAATATAAAAATAATACACGTCATCACACATCTCAGAAATCAAGTCAGTTATCTCAATATAAACTCAAACATTCAAAATAAGTTATCTATAAGTTATCACATATATTTTTCATATATTATAGTTTATAGCTTTAGCCTTTAAAAAAGATCAAAGTATTACCATAAAAAGACATCCGAGGAGAAACGCAGATGCACAAAACAATTACCCAAAACCCTATTAAGTCTCCTGAGCTATGAAAGAGCAACCACTGAACATAAAGCAATCAAAAATGCACAGGTTAAATCAGTAGTAAGAGAGAGACAGCTTAGCAAAAGCACTAACGTTCATGTGTGCCTCATCCGGGCTCGTTCCCAGTAATGTTTACAATAGCTAGCCTGCTGTTTGCAGTAAATAAAGGAAGGTCTTCACAAGAACGTTGCCCAACATTTCAAGCTAATCCAGTTTTACTCATTAAAAGGGCAACATTTTGACTTCATATCGAACAAAAGTAAAATGCTGTTTTTACAGGTCGCTAAAGATTTTGATAACAGCTAGAGCCTGCTAGCAATCGTCACAGCAGGAGGGAACAAACCCAACACATCTAAAGAGCAACAAAATGACCATGTAGTCTCGATAAAAATCACAGATTGATCCTTCTCACCAGGCTTAGTTTCTTTTCACGTAATTGTGAGCCAGCTGTACGATCACTAGCACAACTTTTAAACACATTTAGCTGATAGTTGGCGGTTGTGTTTTGTTATAGCTTTTTTAGACAAACACTAGAGCCATTGTTTTAGCTTGACGCCTGAACATTTTTTTTTGCTTTGTGCATCTACATAACTAAAGAAAGAGCTTCTTGTAGTCAAACAAGACATCTCTGGCGCTGGTCATAGCGACACGTACAGTGAAAACAAAAGGTCGTCTTTATTGCTTCGTCTAAATGGGACGGGGAACGGCAGGCATTTACTGCTGGTAGGCTTTCTAAAAATATATAATCACTCCCTCCCCCAGATTTATGTGCATTTTGGAGTCACGTCAACTGTTTACTCATGTAATGAAGAGCATACGAGCAAATGAAGGAAAATTACATGACACCAGCACTAACAACATTACTAATGCATCATTCACAGCTTGCTCCTTTCCAGTCTAATGTGGCCATCAAAGTAATATGCATCTTTATCTATGTCCACACATGCCGTGAAGCCAAAGGCAATGACAAATGGCCCTTCCTGTCATGTCATTTTCAGCTCTGCCGAATATTAAGCTGTCTTCGTGTCCATGGAACCCATTTGTCTTAGTTTAGTCGTACGATTTTCAGCTTGACAGGCAGGAATATTGTATCGGGGCGATACGCGTGTGAGGTATCGCCATCCGTCTTGAGGGGGACGTCTCAATTTCGCAACCGCCAGGGCCGGACGGGCCGCTGTACGAAGTCAGTTACAGTGCATTCAATCAACCACTGGCTCCAAATAATAAAATGACTAGATAGTCACTGGTGCCCAAAATGAAACATTTAGGAACCAAATTAATTTTAGTTGTCAAATAATAGAATCTCTCAACATAAGTGGTTGTTCAAAAGCAAAGTTCTCCCTTAAATTCAACCTTACAATACAAGTATACACTGTCAGAAATATGCAATATTTTATGTTTTTAAGCTGTTTGTCAGAGCATTATAAAGTTATGAAAAGGATTTTAGTATATTAACACTATTTCAGTTAATTTTTTTAAACTATATATATTCATAAGTTCAATCTGGAAAAAAAAAAAATTGCCGAAGGGATGGGAGGAGCCTGACAGAGCCGGAGGGAAGAGGCACAGCCAGAGGAGTGGAGTCCCGAGGCGCAGGATGGTTGACAACAGACCAAGGTAGAGCCGGAGGGACGAGGGAGCCCGGCGGAGCCAATGGACAGATGGGCCACGGTGGAGAGGAGGGAGCTAGGAGCCATGGTGGAGCCGACGGGTCAACGGGCCGAGGCGGAGTCTGGAGCTTAGAGGCGGAGTCAAGGGATACTCCGACCACGGTGACGCTGGAGGATGGCAGTCCCGTGGAGCTCGCACCACATAGCTGGTTGGCTGAGGGCGAGCAGCGGGGCTGCCAGACGACAGCGGAGGAGGAGGCAGGAGCGGGTGGGAGGGCGTGTATTTGTGAGCCTGCGGGCTTTCAGGCCTGAACTCAGGAACGGGAGCCTTCTCTGGGCTTAACTCAGGAACGGGAGCCTTCTCTGGGCTTAACTCTGGAAAGGGAGCCCTCTTCTCTTTCTTGGTGTGGCACAGTCGCCGCGCCATACTCCGCTCACCCTCAGCCACGGTGCAGGGGGTCCTCGAGAGATCTGTCCCCCTGCTCCAGCAGGAGGAGGAATTCCGGGAGGGTGAAGGGATCCATTCAGGGAACATAACGGGAAAAAAAGACACTGGGTGAAAACGGAAAACAAAACGGAGGGTAGACACACGGAGGTTACTGTTTTGGTCGGGTCTTCTGTCACGGACTGTGCTGGGAGGAACACGAGGGAAACGTGGAGTATAATCAATAGTCTTTAATCCACAGAACACAGGGTACATCCACAAGGAAACGGCAGGAAACACACAAACATAACTAGTAGACCCGAACAAACACAAACTGAACAGACTGGGGCTTATAAAGACAGGATAACGAGGGACAGACAGGTGCGGGGAACCAACTAATAATCAAACTAAACAAAGACAGGAAGAAGACCAAATAAGGCAAAACAGGAACTGAAACACATGACTAAACAGGTCCAATCCTGACACATCTCCTCACCAAATCAATGTCATAAAATCACAAATTGATGAATATAAAACTTTCCTGTCCATAGCAAGTTGAGATTTCAATTTTTCTCCACAAATGCATAAATATTTTATTCACATTCTGTAGCACTGTGAACTGACAACTCAACAGTTAAACAGATAAGTCAGAGTGTTTCTCTTTTATTTTTGCCTTCCTAAAAGAACAGGCTTTGGCGGGAAGGATGTTTTCCAGGAGGAATCCAGTGTAACTGCTTGTAGCGGTGCCATTCTGAAAAACAAGGGCAACGCTGTGCTGGCATATTGTGAGTTGTAAAACGGCACTGAAGCATGCATCTGAACGAGCGCTCCTGTCACTGAGGCGTAAACTCATCTGACCGCAGGACTGAGCTTGGCCTGTCTTTATGTGGTTTGGGTTTGAGTCATAAATGAAAATCTGGGTTACCTCCTAATGTAGCCATTAAAGCATTATTGCACAGGCAAACCATCTTTAGATGATGGACATGAAGCTTCTGATGGACAGGTAGGCTAATTTAATACATTAGATTAGACTGAACCTGGCGACAAATGCATCAGTTGTAAATGTACCGAATATGATGCACAGATGAGAAAATTATCTTTGGAATCACCCATGGGAAAGACTAATCACAAATGACATCTTTTCAGTATCTCACTTGATTTTCCTATACAGCAACAACAGACATGGTATGAAAGCAAATCAATCTCATCTAATTCTTCATAAAATAAATAAAAATAAAATGGTTCAACATAAAAGCAAATATTTCTCAAATTCTTCAAAAATAAAATAGGATGTTAAATATGAAAGAAAACACTTTTTAAATAAAATAAAAAAATCAAAGATCAGTTCCTTCCAAAAAATATAATAATAATAATAATAAAATAGGTTCATTATGATAGCAAAAACTTCTAAAATCCCTCAAAGAAGGATGTTCAATATGAAAGTACTTTTTTTAATAAAACAAAACAAAATAAAATCAAAACAAAACAAGAGGTTTAATATCAAAGTGTGATTCCTTCAATAAAAAAAAACAACAAAACAAACAAAAAAATAAATAAAATAAATAAACAAAAAACAGGAGGTTCGATATCAAAGCTTGATTCCTTCCAAAAATAATAAAACTAAATGAATGAAAATAAAGTGAAATAAATGGGAGGTACAATATCAAAGCTTGATTCCTTCAATAATAATAAAAAATTCGGAGGTTCAATATGAAAGCAAAAACTTCTTAAATTCTTCTAAGGTAAAATAAAATAAAATTAAACGAGACAATATGGAAACTAAAATTTCTCAAATATAAATAAATTACTTTTGTTTATTGCTTTAGTACTCTGTCAACAATAATCTCATTTGTATTAAACTTATCTCAATAATATCTTAATTATCTCAGATTTGATAGGTCTGCAATCTAAACTCAATATGTTAATTCAAGTTCTTCTAAGACTAAATCCGATCTGCTATCCACATTCATTCTGTAGTTGAATGTACTCTTAATGTACATCAGCTATTGAATCGTTCATGTCTATGTTAATTTTAGGAGAAAGAACTGTTACAAGGATCCTTATCTGAGAAAATGATGTACCCTGAGCTATGAAGGAGTCACCTGTGGACAATCAAATTCTCCTCTGGCCATTTCCACACTCATATTTCTACCCATGAAGCCACGGAGACTGAGACATTATTGTTTTTTTTGTTTTTTTTTTAATAAACAGACACTATCCACAGCTCTGTGAGAGATCATGATTCATTACTATAGCAGAACAAAAGTAAAACACACTTTATTGCTCTGACCAGTGTGTGGAAGGGGACTCTTCTCCTCATTAATCCGTCTAGACCCCCAACCGGTCCTGTTTATTCCACTTCCACTGTGTCCTCATGACTTCCCCAAAACTAGCACTCAAACAGAGCAATAAGGAGAAAGAGAGCAATCTGTGTTTCCCCTAGTTAGTCATTCCACCTTTTACTGATTTAACTCAAGCAACTGCATGGCTAAATTACACGTCTGCTCCAAACTGCTATCGTTTTCATTGGTTTTACTCATTTTACTCAGAATACCGGCAAATGTTGAGGTAAAACATGTCATTATCTGTTGCCTTTCATTATCAACTTTAAAGACAGCCCCACAGTTTCAGGCCTGAATGGTTTTACAATTTTTAACACCAATGTCTCAGCAAATCATCTCAAAAGTTTGGGAAAATAAAAGCCAATACAAGTGACTCTGGACACATTGAACACTGGATTCCTGTTTTTTTCCTCTTACTGGAGTAGCACCTTTATTCCTCCTGAGACGACATTACATGAGTGCACTTCCAGATGAATGACTCAGTCGATCCCCTGGGCGTCTGACAGGATCTAGGTCATCATTTTACAGACACATATTGAGAGAGTCAAGGGTTTGTACAAAATATGATAACTGTTTCTGGATGAGTTGTTTTCTAGAAAAGCTGCAATAAGTGCAGATCAAATCTTCAAATATTTCAAATGCATGAATCACATTGTTTTTCTTTCTATTTGAATTGATCCCCCCAATTCTTATAGTGCACAATTCATCAGTGAATGTTATTTAATTAAACAAGGGGGATTACTGATATCAGAAAAGCTATTAAATATTGTGATGTTATAGCTGTTAACCATTAAATCCCTGATATAAAATTCAATGCTATTTTGTGTAAAAGTAAATTAAGTTAAATTACAAGTCAATTTAGGAATCATAGCATTATACTTTATAAAAGTGTTTATTTTTATTGATTATTAAATTAAACTTTTGATTATTAAACTATTATTGTTACTAAATTGTTTATTTAATTTCAGATTAAATTTTAGTGAGAGCTATTGGTAAATCTAAATGTAAATCTAAAATGCAAAAAAAAAAAAAAGTCAGAAATGAGCATGCAACTTTAAATATTTTATATCAACCAATATATATTTAAATTAAACCAAGAATTAAATCAATAAACTAAAAAACTTATATTACCCAATAACCAATATGGTGCATATATATTATGATAAAATGTAAGACGTAAGACACAACCACCAAAATGAACACAAAATAAATATTGTATATTAAAAAATTATAATAATTTTGGCATAGAAACAAAGTTTCTCCGCATTTGTGAGAAAGTGCCTTACAGTGAACACGCCAAAATCAATAATAACAATGACACAGAGGAAGAAGCCTGAGGAAATATCCTAATATGCATATATATATATATATATAATTTTCCAAATCAAAACCCTGGTATTTCCCGAAAAGCTGAAAATGAGAAAAATTTCAGCGCTACTGCTGATTACCAGTGACATTTCCTCTGTACAATTACAAGCAACAAGCTGTCATTTCTTTGTGCATGAGACAAGGATATCCTTTTTCACCTTCCAATCAAATCACAACACTATTCAGCACCACCAAGGTCTCCTCGTAGCCGTCTCTGCATGCTCTCTCCCTGGACAAAAACTAGCATTTGATCGGCCGCAGTATTGAATGAACCAAACCCACGGGTGCCTAAGCATCAATTAAAGTGTAGGTGAAATGATTTCCCTCCCTGTACCTCAGTACTCAGCCTCCACAATGCACTGACGTCGCTCCGCTGGAGGGCTTAACCGTGTTCGCCAGAGGCAAATGTCATGTTGTTTTCTCATTGTTCAATAAATGGACTTGGTGGACAGACATCTGTGCAGTAATGCCAGTACTGTAATTGCAGTAGCAAAGCCAGATGGGAGAAAAACCATCATTTTTAATGTCGCAAACAATCTCTGCAGGGCGTGCGAATGCTTGAAAAGTTTCATAACGCATTCAATAACCAGACTCAAAACTAGTTTTGAACTCCATTCTTTGAACAATAACCACATGATGATGACCTTGCGGCTGGACGATTCTTTGGGGAAACAAAAAGGGGTCAAACCCGAAATCAAACGCCATGTGACTGTCACTTGCGGCTATGAGTGGGAATCTAATAGGCAGATGAGTCAAAAAAAAAAGCCTTTATGTTTTCGCTCTAGTTTGGACGAACGCAGAAAGGGCGATTTCTTCTGACACGCAACCGTAGAGAAAGCAGCTTGAGACATCACTGTTGCACCATCAAGGGCGTCCCGCTGCCAAATGATGGGTTTTCCCGCTCAGAGCTGAGGGCCAAGTTGATCTGGCACGAGAATGAGAGCAGATGCCATTTGATGATGGCAAGCCAGAACGGAGCAGCCAAACTCTGTCAGATAGATCAGAATCTTCTCATTATTTTCTCACATCTTTTCATGTGGGAAGTCGTGTTCCCAATCAAAACCGCCGTACCCCGCGGAGTGTCCAGTCTACGGAGTCTGTGGAAAACGAAATTAGGGTTTGTTTTTCAGTGTGTTTTGCCATGCAGGGGTTCTGGTTGCACTTTTCGCTTTGTATGCGTGGTCGTGAATGAGACCTGCATGGATATTTGCCTTTTGGCCAGGCACACAATGTGCCAGTGTGTGCTCTCTGGTCCGTGCAAAGCCAGATCTGTAGTCTGTAAAGAAGACAAATGGGGCGCATCCTGATTTGGAATGCATTCCTGGCAATGAGCAATTAAGCTGCTCTGGAAAGAAAGAGTGAAAGAGGAGAGAGAAGGTGGATCTAATCAAAGTGTCTTGTTTGTCTGCTATTTTATAAAGGGAAATTTATTACTACTGCTCAAGCCTCAATATTAAACTTTGACGGACGGATGGCTAAAAAATAAATAAATAAATCAGAGACCAGAATATCACAGAGGCTTAAAAGGATAGTTTATCCAACAACAACAACAGCAACAACAACAAAAAAAAAGGTAAAATTTTGATATTATCAATGGTCACCAAAACAAACCAAACAGTTGACAGTAGCCATTGGCTTTCATAGTACATTTTCCCGTACACTGAAAGTAAATGGCTACGAACAACTGTTTGGTTATCAACATTCAAATATCTCCTTTTGTGTGCAAGATGTTTGGAACAACTTCAACTATTCCTTAAAAAAGACTCAGCAACCACAGAGCAACACTATGGCATCATAGTGGTAGGAGTGTGCGATACTGACGAAAAATGATATCTCAATGTTTTTATGATGAAGATAATTAAACAATATTTTACTTAGTGGTTTTTTTAATACACTTAATCCACCAGTAGGTAGCGCCTTAATGAGTGATTCATTGAATCATTCATTCAAATGATTTGTTCAAAACTACTGATGCATTTAGAAACGAAGCAAGTGGCTGTCTTTATGAATGAAGTATTGAATCATTGACTCTGTATTCATTGAGCAATGCTGCTCTGAGATGCACAAATGTTCTGATCCAACTTTATTTGATCGCAGAAACAGAAAAAACAGGCATTGTTATGTTTAAAACGTAATTCACTCAATATTAACTCCTTGTTTTTTGAACTGTTGTATGAAGTTAATAAAGGTGAAAAACACTTTTGACCACAGTGTCAGTCCGAGTCCCAAAACACAATTGTAGCCAATCAGCAGTAAGTGGCCGTGTCTTGTAATGATAGCGAGAAGAGAGTGCTCAATTTAAGTGCACAGGACGGATATTAGCAGATCGACTACAGAGATACAGATAATCGAAAAACAGATAATATTTTGTCTAAAATGTAACTCACTCAATATTAACTTCTTGTTTGTTAAACTGTTGTATAAAATCAATACAACACCAGCGATCGTGCTCACGCACCAGTACCGAAACTGACACTCTTGTGTGATTACTTCTCTATCATATAATCGAACGAAGGTCCATAAAGGGATTTTTTTGTTTCATAATTTGAAATATAGGGGCATTAACTATGTTATAACAGGCTAACAGTTTGTTTGTTTTTTTGCACTCTACTATTTGAAAAAAATGGCACTCTTGCTTGCATGATATAACTATCATATCCTATAGGCCTAAAACAATTTTGCAAAGTCAGTGAAATTCTATAATGTTAGCTCGCACATCCTTAGAACAACAACTATAATATTATCATAAGACTTTAAATATTGCACACTCCTACATGGTGGTGACGTTTGCACTCAAATTGTCTTCAGGAAATGAAAAGTCTACTTTTATCAGCCTTTTGTAGCAAACAACAAGCACACACAGAAAGGGAGGTTAAACATTCAGTGCCTTTGCACGTCTCACCAATGTTAATGCGATCTTTGATCTTAGCGTCTGGCGGGAGATGGAGAGGGGTAGTCAAGGACAGCAGGGGCTTTTTGGTGGAGGTTTGGCAGCACAGCTGTGCCTCACTGGTTCATCCACAGACTCATTCAGAGGTCAATACGTATCAGACTGCAGTGTTCTGCTTTGCTAATAGTGCAGAGCTAAATTAAGAGTCACCGCTACCTATCGACTCATTCTGGGAATGTAAGCAGAGATCGACACAACAGTGAGAAAATTACGTATTGAGTAACTGAACAACTGGAAGGAGAGGAAGGGCAAACAATGTGATTATAAAGACGACAGAGTTAGATTCTAATATGATATGTGTGTCATTATAATTTTAACTCGAGGGTCAGATCAGAAAAAATATCACCATGAGGAGTGCATGGCTGTATGCACAACATGCCCTTTTGAAGCTTATATTATAATAATGAATGAATTTCATGCTACATTAGTTAATAATACTAAAAGGTGCCCATGGAGTTTACTAATTTCATTCACCAGAGGCCTTAGGTCACATACACATGCAGAATTGATAATTAGAGAAAACAAGAAACTTTATGAGAAAACTACTCCTGCTCCATGGATTTTAATAAGGCATCTAAAGCTGAATACTAACACAAAGGTAAAGAGAAGAAAATCGAAATGATATACAGTATAATGAAACTAGGTGTGCGATGTTAACAAAAATGTTTCTCGATTTCTCAATTTTTTATTATTTTTCCGATAACAATAATTAAACAATATTTTAGTTTTTGTTATAGTTTTTGTGCAGTGCTTTGGCTTGTTGAGGCCTGTCATGGATAAATAAATATGACACTAAAACTGACAGTAGGTGGCAGCAAGTCCCATCTAAATGAGTGATTCATTGAATTATTCATTCAAAATGGCTGATTCATTTAGAAATGAAGCAAGGTTTGTGAAGGAACTGCAGGGCAAGAGTTTAATGAAGAGGAAATTAATTAAATCATAAAAATATAAAATTTAAAAAATATATGTGTTTTAAAATAACATGAATCAAAATAAAACACTCACTAAAAAATATATATATATATATTTTATTTACCTGCATGTTATGTGACCATTAACCAACGTCAGAGGACGGTGAATATTCAAATGTGATACTTAATTATTAAAATATTTATTTTTAAATCTCAGGGGAACTTCAAGTAAATATATTAGTTGAAATAAGTTTAGATGACAAAAAAGTTTGGGAATCCCTGCATAACATGTAAATAAGAAATAATGTGAATTAAAAGTAATAACCTACTGAGTGATAATTCAAATGAAAATGTTCCTCAATCATTGATGCAATGTTGAAACACTTCTTAAAGGGATAGTTCACACAAAAATGAAAATTCTGTCATTAATTACTCACCCTCGTGTCGTTCCAAACCCGTAAGACCCGTTCATCTTCGGAACACAAATTAAGATATTTTTAAGGCATTCCGAGAGTTTTCTGACCCTCCCATAAACAGCAATATAATTAACACGATCAACATCCAGAAACCTAGCAAGGAGATCGGTAAAATAATCTATGTGACATCAGGGGTTCAACCATAATTTTTTACGATTACTTTTCATATGCAAAGAAAACAAAAATAATGACTTTATTCAACAATTTGTCTCTTCTGCGTCACACTAGCGCCATTTTGGAGAGTATCTACTGAACGTAAACAGCGTATGCTGTTTTGTGTCAGCTGCGCCACGCACACACATAATACAGGTGCTGGTCCTATAATTAGAATATGATCAAAAAGTTGATTTATTTCACTAATTCCATTCAAAAGTGAAATTTGTATATTATATTCATTCATTACACACAGACTGATATATTTCAAATGTTTATTTCTTTTAATTTTGATGATTATAACTGACAACTAAGGAGAATCCCAAATTCAGTATCTCAGAAAATTAGAATATTACTTAAGACCAATACAAAGAAAGGATTTTTAGAAATCTTGGCCAACTGAACATGAAAAGTATGAGCATGTACAGCACTCAATACTTAGTTGGGGCTCCTTTTGCCTGAATTACTGCAGCAATGCGGCGTGGTATGGAGTCGATCAGTCTGTGGCACTGCTCAGGTGTTATGAGAGCCCAGTTTGCTCTGATAGTGGCCTTCAGCTCTTCTGCATTGTTGGGTCTGGCATATCGCATCTTCCTCTTCACAGTACCCCATAGATTTTCTATGGGGTTAAGGTCAGGCGAGTTTGCTGGCCAATTAAGAACAGGGATACCATGGTCCTTAAACCAGATACTGGTTGCTTTGGCACTGTGTGCAGGTGCCAAGTCCTGTTGGAAAATGAAATCTGCATCTCCATAAAGTTGGTCAGCAGCAGGAAGCATGAAGTGCTCTAAAACTTCCTGGTATACGGCTGCGTTGACCTTGGACCTCAGAAAACACAGTGGACCAACACCAGCAGATGACATGGCACCCCAAACCATCACTGACTGTGGAAACTTTACACTGGACCTCAAGCAACATGGATTGTGTGCCTCTCCTCTCTTCCTCCAGACTCTGGGACCCTGATTTCCAAAGGAAATGCTAAATTTACTTTCATCAGAGAACATAACTTTGGACCACTCAGCAGCAGTCCAGTCCTTTTTGTTTTTAGCCCAGGCGAGACACTTCTGACGCTGTCTGTTGTTCAAGAGTGGCTTGACACAAGGAATGCGACAGGTGAAACCCATGTCTTCCATACGTCGGTGTGTAGTGGTTCTTGAAGCACTGACTCTAGCTGCAGTCCACTCTTTGTGAATCTCCCCCACATTTTTGAATGGCTTTTGTTTCACAATCCTTTCCAGGGTGTGGTTATCCCTATTGCTTGTACAATTTTTTCTACCACATCTTTTCCTTCCCTTCGCCTCTCTATTAATGTGCTTGGACACAGAGCTCTGTGAACAGCCAGCCTCTTTTGCAATGACCTTTTGTGTCTTGCCCTCCTTGTGCAACGTGTCAATGGTCGTCTTTTGGACAAGTCAGCAGTCTTCCCCATGATTGTGTAGCCTACAGAACTAGACTGAGAGACCATTTAAAGGCCTTTGCAGGTGTTTTGAGTTAATTAGCTGATTAGAGTGTGGCACCAGGTGTCTTCAATATTGAACCTTTTCACAATATTCAAATTTTCTGAGATACTGAATTTGGGATTTTCCTTAGTTGTCAGTTATAATCATCAAAATTAAAAGAAACAAACATTTGAAATATATCAGTCTGTGTGTAATAAATTAATATAATATACAAGTTTCACTTTTTGAATGGAATTAGTGAAATAAATCAACTTTTTGATGATATTCTAATTATATGACCAGCACCTGTACATAATAAATATACACAGTATACAAACATAAATTATGTAAACAAAAACTTTTATTTTGGATGTGATTAATCGTTTGACAGGACTAATATATACAGGCGCATCTAAAAAAATTAGACTATCATGAAAAAGTTCATTATATTTTGTACCTTATTTCAAAAAGTAAAACTTTCATATATTCTAGATTAATTACATGTAATGTAAAACATTTCAAAAGTTTTTTTGTTTTAATTTTGATGATTAAAACTTACAGCTCACGAAAGTAAAAAATCCAGTATCTCAAAATATTAGAATATTTACATTTGAGTTTCTATTAAATGACCATGCCTACAGTATAAATTCTGGGTATTTCTTGTTCTTTGAAACCACAATAATGGGGGAGTCTTGGCAATGGTGCAGAAGACAATCACTGATACCCTCCACAAAGAGGGTAAATCACAGATGGCCATTCCTGAAAGGGGTGACAGTTCACAGAGTGCTGTATCAAAGCATATTAAATGCAAAGTTGACTGGAAGGAAGAATTTGGGTAGGAAAAGGTGCACAAGCAACAGGGATTACTGCAGGCTTGAGAATCAAGAGTCATGAGTCACCACGCTCAGACGTCTTCAGGAAAAGGGCTACCAAGCCACTTCTGAAACAGAAACAACGTCAGAAGCATCTTACCTGGGCTAAGGAGAAAAAGAGCTGGACTGTTGCTCAGTGGTCCAAAGTCCTCTTTTCAGATAAAAGTAAATTTTGCACTTCATTTGGAAATCAAGGTCTGGAGTCTGGAGGAAGACTGGAGAGGCACAGAATCCAAGCTGCTTGAAGTCCAGTGTGAGGTTTCCGAAGTCAGTGATGATTTGGGGTGCCGTGACATTTGCTGGGATTGGTCCATTGTGTTTTATCAAGCCCAAAGTCAATGCAGCCGTCTACCAGGAGATTTTGGAGCACTTTATGCTTCCATCTGCTGACAAGCTTTATGGAGATGCTGATGTCCTTTTCCAGCAGGACTTTAGCACCTGTCCACACTGCCAAAACTACTTCCAATTGGTTTGCTGACCATAATATTCTTGTGCTTGATTGGCCAGCCAACATGCCTGACCTGAACCCCATATGGAATATATGGGATATGTTCAAGAGAAAGATGAGAAACAGTCGATCCAACAATCCAGACGAGCTGAAGGCTCAATAGTGCCTCAGCAGCGTCACAGGCCGATCGTTTCCATGCCACACTTCACTGATGCTGGAGTTTGTGCTAAAGGAGCCCCGACCAACTATTGAGTGCATAAATGAACATACTTTAAAGAACTTGAACTTTTCTGTTTTGCAAATCCTTATTTTGATTGATCTTAGGAAATATTCTAATATTTTGAGATACTGGATTTTTGACTTTCATGAGCTGTAAGCTCTAATCATCAAAATTAAGACAAAAAAAAACTTTTGAAATGTTTTACTTTACATGTAATGAATCTAGAATTTATGAAAGTTTCACTTTTTGAAATAAGTTACAAAAAAAAATAAAAAATAAAAAAAACAACTTTTTCACGATATTCTATTTTTTTGAGATACACCTGTATATATACATATATATATATATATATATATATACATACATATATATATACATATATATACATATATACATATACATATATATATATATATATATATACATATATATATATATACATATATACATATACATATATATACATATACATATATATATATACACACACACACACGCAGTCATGGCCAAAAATATTGGCACTCTTGAAATTCTGTCAGAAAATGCAACACTTCTCAGAAAATTGCTCCAATTGCAAATGTTTTGGTATTCACTTGCTTATTGTTTTTGTTTGCACTGCAACAACACAAAAAAACAGAGAAGAAAAGTCAAACTTGATCAAATTTCACACAGACCTCGAAAATGGACTGGACAAAATTATTGGCACCTTGTCGAAATTGTAAGAAATTATTGCTTTTCAAGCATGTGATGCTCCTGTAATTTGTATTTAGACACACCTGTGGCAAAAGTTGACTCAACCTTTGTTCTTGTGTGTCACACTGAGCATGGAGAAAAGAAAGAAGTGTAAAGAGTTGTCTGTGGATTTGAGAGAAAAAATTGTGAAAAAATTAATGAAAAATTACAACAAAGGATTGTTCTTTTGTTTTTATGGTGGATAAAGAACCCCGATTAACATCCAAACAAATTAAAGCTGATCTGCAGACACAGGACAATGACCCGAAACACACTTCAAAAAGCACTTGGTTACAAACAAAGCGCTGGAGAGTTCTGAAATGGCCAGCAAAGAGTCCAGATCTGAATCCCATAGAACACCTGTGGAGCAGTTTGCAAAATAAGAGTGGTCCAAAATTTCAGTAGAGAGGTGTAAGAAACTCATTCAGGGCTACGGGAAGCGACTGATTTCAGTTATTTTTTTCCAAAGTGGGTGCTACCAAATATTAAGTTAAGGGTGCCAATAATTTTGTCCAGTGCATTTCTTGGGTTCTGTGTGGAATTGTATCAGATTTGACTTCTCTTCTCTTTTTTTTTTTTTTGTGTTGTTCCAATGCAAACAAAAAAAATAAACATGCGAGTACCAAAACATTTGCAACTGCAACAACTTTCTGAGAGAAGGGTTGCATTTTCTGACAGAATTGCAAGGGTGCCGATATTTTTGGCCATGACTGTATATATATTATAAATATATAGATATATATTATAAATAAATAAAATAAAGTGTATGAAATTAGCAAAAAACTTCAATGGATTATAATTGGAGATTCTGGAAACATTTACCTCACTTTTCTATAGTGCTGGCCTGACTTTAGTGAAATCAGTCTGGTGAAAATCTAAATGTGTACAATCATGTTAATTGTGTTTTAATTCTGATTATGCTATTGAGCCCACATCTATATCAGCCATTAAGAGCTTCAGCCACAGAACAAAAGAGCTGATTGACTGTTACTCCAGCAGATTATGAGCTCAGTCCAGCAATCATAATCTGACATCTAGATGAAACGTTAATGTATGCGGTTAAAGATGATTACATGAACATGAAAACCACACATCAGCTGTCTTGAGTGCTTCTGCACTATGAGATGGTAACCAGCTTTAACACACTGCTGTTTACTGCTCTAAGAGGCTTTGTGTACCAAATCGGCAGATCACACTGGCTTACATGAAGCAGCAACTAACCTAACAAGCTAGTGCCAGTAACAGACTATCACTGCATCTGCAACTAGCTATTAAACCACACCAGTTTGGCTAAAGCACGATCATTAGAACACATGAGATGTGCAGCTTCTCCATCACCACTTCTTCTTCAGTGACTAGCATGTGCAGCTCTTGTAATCCCTCCGAGGTCTGCGGTGTCTCGGGTGATCTCAAATCAACAGAGAGCGGCCCACACCAGGAACACAGAGTCCCTCAGCCTCCATATGCCACTGCCCACAGACCAAACCAAAAAACACCTTATTAATAGATTCCCTGCCAAAGAGAAGCCGCGTCCCCACGGGGCGTAGTGAGTACAGAGCGCCGAATGAGTCACGCTGAGAATTCCTTCAGCTTCTTCAGACGCGTCTGGAGGAGATGGCATCACGGCGGAGGATAGGTGGCTCTATTTTGAGTCACCGCGATTCCCGGCGGAACCGAGGCACGTAGCAAATGCAAAAGGCAGCGAGGCAGTGGCTGATGGACGGGGTCGGTCAAATGAGACGAGAAGGCTGTGAATTAGTTGAAGTACATGAAGCATCTTTGGGAGTCAGTAAGTTGGCAGCACATTAGTAAAGTCAGACAAACGCAAACTCAGTTTTATCAGCAATAGCATTAGAGAGATGAAACTCTCTTTCAGAATAAGAATTAGAATACATTATAGATGGAAAAATCAGCCACCACAGGAAGTTTGACAGAGAATATAAGGTCACCTCTCCGGATGATTCGGTTAACATCTGCTTATGACACCCTCACATCTTTGGAGGGTCCCTGGAGTTCAGGACGTAATTACACTTGGATGAGATTTTGGATTCAATCAGAGTGAATATAGAAGCGGGAGAGAATATCAATAAAATATTTCCACTGTGTGTGATTAATAGTAGGAAACTGTAAGAAATCGAGATTTTTAAAAATCATGTTAATATTCTGACCTTTGAATCACAAAGTCTTTGAATTCACAAAGACTCGTTCAGACATCAGTTGTTGGCACACATGAGGTTAAAATAATTGCTGGTTAGCTGGTCAATGATAAAGCATTTATTTTCCTCAATTAATAGCCATATATTAAAAAAGTAAATATGCGACCCTGGACCACAAAACCAGTCTTAAATCGCTGGGGTATATTTGCAGCAATAGCCAAAAATACATTGTATGGGTCAAAATTATCGATTTTTCTTTTATGCAAAAAACCATTAGGATATTAAGTAAAGATCATGTTCCATGAAGATATTTTGCAAACTTCTTACCATAAATATATCAAAACTTCATTTTTGATTAGTAATATGCATTGCTAAGAACTTCATTTGGACAATATTTAGATTTTCTCAATCTATTTAGATAGAATATATCTAGAAATATTTAGAACATTTGCACCCTCAGATTCCAAATTTTCAAATAGCTGTATCTCTGCCAAATATTGTCCGATACTAACAACCCATACATCAATGGAAAGCTTATTCATTCAGTATGTGTTGTATATACTTGTCAAGATGTATGATGTATATACTTAAGACTGGTTTTGCGGTGCAGGGTCACATATATACTCCAAATGTCATCTGTTTTTATAGCTATATATATGTAATTAATTTAAAAGATTGGTTTTAAATGTAAATGTGTACATTATTTATATTTTTATATATATACATATACATATAAAGTTATCTAAAAATATTGCTATTTATAAAATAGTCATATTAAATTATTGTTAATACTACAAAATACAGTGTTACAACAAAAGATTGCGACAAACATTGTTTCATGCTAGAAACAGTAACATCCCATAAATACGATGTAGATGATGAGATTATCCAGACAGACACTGGTCTGCATTTCATCAGCCCTTTGATGGGACAGTAAGGAGCAATAATTGTCTTATGAGAGTCATGTTTCAAAGACAGAAAGACTAAATCATTATCCTTAGCAAAAACAACCACTATAATCAAAGAGAGGAAGAGAACGCGAGGCAGTGGAGGGGGAAAACACCACCCACAGCTGACAAGGGAACTTTTTTAGCACTATTAGTATTTATTTTATTATTTTGCATTTCTGTTTCAGAGTCATTTGAGAAACAATGGCGCTCTGAGACGCAGTTATTTTAGGGGGAGCTGATGCTAATTAGCAATGGGAGTATTGGCTAGTCTCCCACTTTCAAAATAATTAGTAAAGCACACAGCACGATCTCACACCCGGAATTAAACGAACAGCGCTGGAACCCTTAGCAACCGCTCTGCCTGGTAACGTAGGAAGAGAATACGAGAGATTTTGATAAGCTCCAGTGAGACGGAGCTGAACTTCAGCTGTGGAGAAATTTTATATCATTAGACATCTATTAATTCTGTCTCTTTAAACAGAGTGTTAGTCCATACACAGCAACCACTTTATCGCTTATAAGGGACGTAATGTGCACTTTTCAAGTGTATTATAGTACATTTTTTACACTTTATTAGTGAAGAAGTCTTGCACCAAAATGATCTTCATTTTTACCCTTTCTCAAACTAACAAGAATATTGAATGAGTTGCATTATAGACACAATATTGTTTTTTTGGTTTTTTTTAATAGTTCCAAAGTCTGATCTGAACGTTTGTGCATCTCAGAGCAACACTGCAGTGTTTTGTTCCTCAATGAATCTGTTTTTGAATGAATCATGAGTCAGTGATTCTATGATCCATTCATAAAGACAGTCACTTGCTTCGTTTCTAAATTAATCGGTTGTTTTTAACAAATCATTTAAATGAATGATTCAATGAATTACTCATTTAGACAGGGACTTGCTGCCACCTACTGGCGGTTTTAATGTTATATATTTTTATCCATGACAGGTCTAAACCAGCCAAAGTACCAGCACAAAAACACACTCAGAAAAATATTGTTTAATTACAGTACTGTTATTGACAAAATCCCCCCAAACACAGAAATTATGTCAATATCGCACATCCCTAGTTGGACAGATTTGAACACAAATTGCTCAGAGGTTGCTCTTTTAGCTCATGAATCATAAAGTCTCAGGTTGTTCTCCAAAAATTCCCTTGGGGAGAAAAAAACAGGCACAATCGAGTCAATAGCTGACCTATTCTAAGCAAGAGTATAGAGCTACAAAATGATTGCAGATAGCAGCTCAGATCATTTCTACTTGGAGGAGTTTAATGAGAAACATTTCAGTTCATTACTCTGACTTTTGATTGCAGACTTGTTATATTGGAGCTTTTGTGTACACAACACCAAACTTGGTGCTCTGACAGAACATAAAACAGCAAGAGATGCCAGAAGAGATGCAAATCTCTCGGAAAAGTTGTAAACATTCAAACTCAGATTCTTCAGCTAAATTTTAAAAGACAAAAACACAAGAGAGTCCAATAAAATCACGACAGCTTTCATCTAGAGAGCACAACAAAACAAATGTCATCTTCTCAAATAAAATAACCAATATATTAACTCACATTGTTCTTGCATCCTCCACAGGACTTCTGGTCCAGCGACATGAATAAGATGAAGAACTTCAAGAGGCGTTTCTCACTTTCTGTGCCACGAACAGAGACGATAGAGGAGAATGAGTTTACTGAACAGATAAACCAGCTCAACATCCACTGCAATGACGGTACGGCTTTGCTTTTGACGTTGCATCTCCCATTCAAAGCACAAGAGTCTGATGTGAGAATCATGAAACCCACAGAAATAAACAAGACTTATGTGACTTATTATATAGATCATACCTGATGCTACAGTGATCAGATGCTTTATTTACTCACTTGAATCACCAACCATTATTTTATCCAGGAAGTGGTTCAAATCTATAAAGATAGGTCATCGTTTCAACAAAGTTGAAAACAAATGAGGAGAAGGGTAAATATATACTATGATCAAAGATAGTCCTATCCAGCAGAATTCGATTTCTCAGAGGACGCCTGAGTGAAAAAAACAGATTCGGATGGCATTAAAAAAAACAAAAACAAATAAAAATTCTGTGAAACACACATGTACCTGACCTGAGGGAAAACTAGTCCCATCCAAACAGGGCTTTAGTTTATAATCCCACAATATGAACTGTTTGTTTTTCATTAATTTCATGCATAATCAAGAATTTATAATAACAAAAGACATTTAATCCTAATTTTGGCATCTACGGCTTGTTTCCTTTGTTGTGGTCTTTTAAATGGAATAAATCTAGAGGAAAAAGTGTAAAAATTGTAGGTTTATTAAAAACATGAAACTTCACACATTATCTTGCATAACGTGATGGATCTACGTGTGAAACTGAATTTTCAGAAACAAATGATGATCTTTGGGACTTAATTTTATTCATCAGGTCAGCAGGAGAGAACTATTATTAGTTATTATAATGATTATTATTATTGTTAGATTCTGTACAAATAAAACTATATATATATATATATATATATATATATATATATATATATATATATATATATATATATATATATATATATATATATATATATATATATATAAACATTTTCGTTGCTTGAAATAAAGATGAAGTAAATTAAAATATAAATATCAGATAAAAAAAAAAAGTAAAAACCAAAGTAAACATGAAATTAAAACTGAAAATAAAAGTTAATTTCAAATGTTCATAAAAAATATAGTAAATATATGTATTCCAACAAACTACTGATTCTGACTGAGGTGGAAAAAAATCTTTCAATACATTTTGATTTAAGAATAACACAACTTTGTTCTTTTAAAGTCAACCAAAGACATTCCAAACCTATTTTACATCCATGAAGGAAACAGGACATTCAACCAGATAAAATGTAGGGTGGGACATTTTATCCAATGGGAACTGGTTAAACTTATGAATTGCACACAATAAAACCAGGAACATTTATTAAGAAAGTAAATACTGTAGCGTCAATTTTGAAGCATCACCAAAAGTCAACTGAGGCTACCTTTTGCAATTCAAAGCTTTCTGGATTGTTCTCAAAAGGAATGAGATCTCACCAAGAGGCCGAGAAAATGAGTGGCCCATAAGAGTTTGATAATCTCTCCAAGAGATGGAAGAGAGATGCATCTAGCGGCCTGCGAGGACCTCGGGGGTCAAAACCGCTCAAGAGAAGATGAGGAGGAAACGGGATTCTGACCCTCCAGCGTCCTCGCTCTTCGTTCACAGTGGTGCTTATCTTTGTGCCTACATTATTAATGCAGTGGTAATAGTACAATTCTGCTCCGCTCTCTGGCTCTATGGTCTTAACGCCTTCTCAAGTCAATATTAAATCGAATTTCAAGGGAGAGACTACAAGCAAGACCACTTTAAGAATTTAAGACTCTGTCAAAGATCTACAGGGGTTTTTGCACACCTTCGGTCTTGCGATATAAATCGATAATGCTTGTTATTGGCCAGTCTGCATCTTGTTTTAACTCTAAAGAAAGAGCTTTTATACTCTTTATTCTGGATTACAATCAACTTTATGAACAAAAAGCAAAAAAAAAATTGTAGCAAAAAATGAAGAATATATATTATGTTTCACTTGGAAACGCATTATATTATGGAAGTGTTGTGTATCCTGTTTCATGTCATTTATAAAACCAGTGAAATTTTCAACCTTCATGTGTGGATTTATATAATTTTAATCATCAAAATAGAGGTCCAAACCACAAAAATCAAAAATGCCTCTTCTGTCAAAAGGTGCCTGGCAATATTATTTTTCTAACTTCGCCCTGGTTCCTGCACAAACTGTAAAAATAGAAATAGTGGAATAATGGTACCAAAAGAAAGCCGCAATTAATCCACAGAGATGTTCTCCAGCTATTTTAAAATTCGGAAATGAGCTAAAGCTACAAATATACCCTACCATTCAATATTTTAGAAATTAAGAAATTATTACTTTTACTCAGTAAGGATGCATCAATCATAAATAAAAAATAAATCATGGTTTCCACAAATATATTAAGCAGCACAATGTTTCCAACATTTTTGTGGATGTTTCTTCAGCCGCAATTCAACACATACTGAAGGATCATATGACATTGAAAACTGGACTAATGATGCTTAAAATTCAGCTTTGCGTCACAGGAATAAATAGCATTTACTCAAACAGAAAGCAGTTATTTGAAATTTTAATAATATTTCATAATTTTACTATTTTTACTGTAAGTTTGATCAAATAAATGCAGCTTTGGTGATCATTTAGGAGACTTAAAAAAAAAAAAAAGAAAAAAAAAATCTTACTGACCTCAAACTTTTAGACAGCACACGAACATTCTGACCAATAAGGAGAGAGTTTGCACACACATGGCTCACAAAGAATGCTGGTCTGTTTTTAAATGCTGCCCTTTAAAAGCAAACCAAGGAGAAAATGCAACTTCCTAATAATTTAGTCCATTTGGCAACAAGTACAAACAAAATAGAGGTCTTAAAATGCCCTTAAAGGGATAGTTCACCTAAAAATGAAAATTACTGTAAGCTCCGGTGAGAGGTGACAATCACAGAAACACAGGGGAGAGAGCAAAACAAAACACCGGTCACAAATTTGTAAAGAAAAATGTAGGAGGATTTCGATATAAGCCAAGAGGAGACTGGGTTTCCTTTGCTGTAAACAAAACTTGGCTCTCTCAAGACTAGCATATTCTCACCGGAGCTTACACTACACCTACGTCCTACGTCATCTGCTCTAGTGAACACGCATACGACAGTTAGCGGAAGCTAGAGATTATGGTTTATAAAGTTCTAAATATGTAAATTTTGCTTTACACAAATGCCTCAATTCACTTCAGGAGGCCTTTATTAACCCCCCGGAGCCATGTGGAGCACTTTTTATGATGGATGGATGCACTTCATTTTGCTTCAAAATCTTGAACCAATTCACTGCCATTATAAAGCTTGGAAGAGCCAGGACATTTTTAACATAATGCACAGTGGCGTAGCAAGGCAGCCCCGGCCCCATATGCAAAAAACTATTTGTACAGGCCCCCGCAAACGTTATGGGTACCAACTCGGTTAACTTAACTTGGGCCCTATTGTTGATTTTTCTCAAGTAAATAACGTTACGTGAATCGTGACTATTCACAAGCTGTTTTACGGTATAGGCTAAATGCTTGGAAATGATATTTAACGCTTTCAAGTCCATTTATTATTTGTAGCACACAAGCCACCCAATGATCGCAGCTTTGTGCTTTGTTACAACAAAATCTCAGCCTTCTGTCAATTTTATGATAAAATACAAACAATAAATGTGTTTTTACACTCTTTTACAGTGAGATAATTCACCTTTAATATTTGCAGCACGAAATAAACATGAATATTTGAATGCATGAAAAATAATCAGAACAATTTAATACAAACGAATGTCTCATGAAATCGGTCAATCAGAGTTTCAAAAAACGTCAAAAAGTCTGCATTTTATTGCTGTTTTTTATGTTAAATGTGAAGAATGACGGATGCCACAGACTTTTTTTCCCTTTTTTTTTTTTTGGCAGAGTAGCCAGGTGGAATTTTCACATTAACTTCACGCAATATAACGATTTTATTATCGTAATTTTGACTTTATTCTTAAAATATTATGATGTTAATCTTATTTATTTAGTTATTTTTCAATGTGGTACTAAAATGCTGCCGTAGGCGATTTGTTGCTACTCAATGCCACCACAATTTTGGCACAGCGGCCCAAAAAACAAACATACAAACAAAATAAATAAAAAAAAACAAACAAAAACGTAAAAAATAGTGAAAGGATATTTGAATTATTTGTTAGTAAACTAGTGTTTTCTGAGTGTGTCGCAAAGATGAATTTGACGAACCTGACTCGCCATCTCCTCATTAGACGTGCCTTTAGAGAGAAACGCATCTTTACGGTTTTTGATTTGAATTATTTCGTTTTAAAATAGTGATTTAATGCATATAGATATATTTATCATGTCAGTAAGGCAAGTATTCGCTGAGTTTCAGTTCATCATTGTGAGGCGCTCCTGCTCAAGACAGAGATGACAGAAAGCGCATCAGAAAGCGTTTCCCCCCTTATTTTACAAAAGCACAAGGTTTTGTTGATATTGTGAGTGCACACAAATAAAAGTAGACCCTTTGCAGTTCTGAATGACTTATATTCTTACCTTCATGAGCAAAAATGATTGCGTATTTTTAAGCTTCCACTGTTATAAAAAAAAAAAGCAAGTTGATTCAGCTTCCACTCTCCGCACAAATGATTGGATATGCGCAATATGATATATCTAGGCTAAATGTTTAAATTAATACTGTGAAATGCATGAAGTGTTTTATGTCTATAGATTTTATTTTAGGCATGTCGTCGTGTTGATTTGAGTAGGTTAAACTGATCAAACATGCTCAACTCACTGTCTGCCGCTGGCCGCTTGGTCGTTCCTTTAAAAAACAAAAATTGAATTTAACAAAAATAAAATGTTCCAAACATATTTCTAAATTGACTTAAAGAAACGAAAATAAATATTACCACTTTGCCATTAAAAACCAAACCTGAACTATTTTAATGGCTGCAACAGCAGCTGTGTAATGGGTAAGAGAGAGAGAGAAAAAAGACACGGGCTCCAGTCGGGCTCGGGCTGAGAATTCTGATAAGCTGTCGGACAAGGGAAATTCAGGTAAATTGCAGGAAAATTGGTCAGAATAAGTTGTAAGGTTCATAGGACTTTGTTAAAAGACAAAACTCTGGCTACACAAGATTGAGTAAACTCATACTAAGAAGTGAAACCAGGTGATGAACCCTTGGTCCATGGCAGGATGGGGATTTGGACCTGGTTGCATGCTGGGAACAAAACATTTGTTTGGGGAGCAATCAGGCTCCTCAGCTGTCTGTCTGAGGCAGCTGTTTCCACAACGCCCCATTTTTCCCCCACCACGAACCAGCTGCTCCCATTGGCTGATGGGACAGCACGATGTTACTTCCTCCACCCCCGGGAGAGACGGCAGCGACGGAGACAGCTGGAGCAGGATGGAGTTTGGAAGGAGGGAGCAGGGAGGAGACGCAAGAGCACTTCTCTTCTATTTACCCCATCCCCTTCCCTCCAGCTGCAAATGAACCTCCAAGCCAAGCGTGGCGGGAGAGCAGTCTACGGGTCGGGATGGAGAAAGCGTCGGAAACGCCTCGAGAAATGGAACGCTTCGTTCCAATTTACTCGCCCATATACCTAAGATTATTAGAACTCAATTACCGCAAGGTTAATGTGGAAGAAAGCGATCCGAGTCACGTTAGGGAGTTGGACCTCATATTTCCTCCTTGCCAGGACGTCTACCTCCATTATCTCATTATATTTGTGATGTATCGCTGATCGAGACGCAACCGAGTCATTCTCCATGGAGAGGCGCCCATGATGGAGCCATCATGCAAATGTTAGCGCAGTCTTTTGGTTAACAAGTGTTTCTTGATTACCACAAAGATGTAAGCTATATTTAATGATAATGCTTGCAAAATGGCTTTTCGACAGATTCCTTGGAGGGTTCGAATATAATTACAGACCCAGAAACACACACACACACACACACACACACACACACACATTAAATCTCACTGAATAGTTTATACTGCAAAGGATGAATGTAATGTGTGTTGGGCAGAACTGAAAGAAAAGGCATCTCATTTAGAGACAGCCATCAAAATAACCGCCAGCTGTCCGTGTGGCCCTCTGGCTAGGCATGAATAAAGAGTGTGCTCATTTCCGATGAAAAACGGCAAGGACTGCAGTGTCTGGATGGTTTCGCTCAGAGGTACGAATCAAAACAATCATACGAACACCACAACAAGGAACCAGGTGTTCAGGTGCACATCAAATGACTTATATTCAAGCACACACGTCTGGAGAAAAATAACTAGACCAAAAAGGACTTGAAGGCCTTTCACAAAACTCGTGTTTCCTATGAATTCTGTGGAGCAAAATACAAAACAGTTACAAAACAGAGCGTTCCTGAAAGGTTAAATAGTGCATTGCAAAATTTAAAGTTTAAGTCAAATTTAACTCTATGTGCGCAACTCTATATTTAACTCTTTGACCTGTTAAAACACCTCATAACACCACTTCATTTGTTATTATAAACAAACCCTATGGCAGTAAGTAAATTAAAAGCAAATCAATCAATCAACCATTAAAATTTGATGTCAGAAAGATTTATTTTAACAAATTAATTTTATTCAGTAAGGATGCATTTATTCAGTAAGGATGCAAAAATGACAAAGCCTTTGTTATATACATACATACATACACACCCCCACACACACACACACACACATACATACATATATATATATATATATAGAGAGAGAGAGAGAGAGAGAGAGAGAGAGAGAGTACATTTCCAAAAACTGTCCTATTTAAGTTTCTATTCATCAAATAATTATGAAAAAAAATCTTACAAAAATATTTTTAACATTGACAATAATAATAAATGTTTCTTGAGCACCAAATAAATAATTTCTGAATGATCATGTGACATTAAAGAATGGAGTAATGGCTGCTGAACATTCAACTTTGCATAACAGTAATAAATTACATTTTAAAATATATTAAAATTGAAAACAGTTATTTTAAACTTGAGTTATTTTAATTTTAATAATATATAAAAAATATTACTGTTTTTACTGTATTTTTTATCAAATAAATGCAGCCTTGGTAAGCATTTCATCTCTTAAAAAAATAAAATAAAATAAAATAAAACTGACCCCAAAATTTTTCAACAGTAAATATTTAATTACACTACTTGACCTTGGTGGTCAAAGCAGTGCATTATGATTGTGTTGAGATATGCACTGAAGCCCTGACAGCAGTCATATGAAAGTGTCTTTAGTCTAAATATTTAGTCTTCCATGTTCTTTTATTAATTAATTTGTAAATGAGTAGTGCTAATAGTTTTATGCATAATAAATTATAGTCCAGTGGGTCAAAGCCTTATGACACAAAATGTGCCTAATATCTGATGACCTACTTTCAACTGGACACTACAATCAATTCTGTATAATTAGCTGCATGTGTGTGTCACCTGTAACCCCACAATGAAGTAAAATATCATTGGCTAGGTTAACAGTAACATTAGTTTTACAAGCGGTCTCCCGTGGTTCAACCCTACAAACCTTTCAGTTACTAGCCCAGATCTTTAATCACCACCCCAGAGAAAGGTTCAAACCCACAAGGGCACAGCAACATGGCTTATCAGTGATTCACCTCAACCATTGAGCCACCTTTGTTTCAATGACAGCTCGATTTCTCTGCATTATTAATGTGTTAAGAGCTTTCGTTTCCGAACAGGGAATGTCTACTTGAAAAAGGAAGTTAGGCCTGGAAAGAAAGCAAAGACAAATGTTTAGTTTCCTTTAATGAAAGGAATTCTAATTATATCATCTTTTACTCACCCTCGTGTTTTTGCAACACACGACCTTGTTGCAAAGCCATGTTTGAAGTTTGAACCACTCTGTACAGTCTCCCAATATTGCACAACACAATGAAATCTTCACAACACAATGGAAACAAGATGCAACACAAGAGACACAAGCCGCAACGTAACGAAATCAGCACAACACAACGGAAACAAGTCGCAACACAACAAAATCAGCACAACACCATGAAATCAACACAACAGACACAAGCCGCAACACAACAAAATCAGCACAACACAACAGAAACAAGTCGCAACACAACAGAACAAGCCCACAACACATCGGAAACAAGTCGCAACACTACAAAATCAGCACAACACCATGACATCAACACAACAGACACAAGCAACAACACAGCGAAATTAACACCACACAACGAAAACAAGCCGCAACACATTGGAAATATGTTACAAGTTTCAACACAACGGAATCAAGTCGTAACACAAAGGAAACTACCTGCAACACAACAAGATCAGCACAACACAACGGAAACAAGCCGCAACACAATGAAATCAACACAACACAACTGGAAACAAGTCGCAACACTACAAAATCAGCACAACACAACAGAAAAAAGTCACAACACAACAGAAACAAGTCGCAACACAACAGAACAAACCCACAACACAACAGACACAAGCCGCAACACTACAAAATCAGCACAACACAACAGAAAAGTCGCAACACAACAGAAAAAACCCGCACCACATCGGAAACAAGTCGCAACGCAACAAAATCAGCATAACACCATGAAATCAACACAACAGACACAAGCCACAACACAGCGAAATTAACACCACACAACGAAAACAAGCCACAACACATTGGAAATATGTTACAAGTTGCAACACAACGGAATCACGTCGCAACACAATGGAAACTACCTGCAACATAACAAGATCAGCACAACACAACGGAAACAAACCGCAACACAATGAAATCAACACAATACAACTGGAAACAAGTTGCAACTCAACAAAATCAGCACAACACAACAGAAACAAGTCGCAACACAACAGAACAAACCCACAACACAGCAGACACAAGCCGCAACACTACAAAATCAGCACAACACAACGGAAACAAATTGCAACACAACAGAATTAGCACAACACAACAGAAATAAGCCACAACACAGTGAAATTAGTCCTATGCATTGTGTGGTGGAGGTTTTGTTGTGTTGTGCACTACTGGGCGACTGTAAATCTGGGTTCCCAAAATCCTTAAAATAACCATTTTTTTCTTAGTGTGAAGACCATTATAATAATTTATACTACAGGGCCGTTGAATGCTTGAATCTGATTGGCTGATGAACGTTCTAAGGTGTGCAATTATCTTCAGGGAAACGCCCGAAGAATGTAGTTCCAGGCAGCTCTTGACCGCATTACATGACCATATCACTTCGCCAAATGATTTCTGTTATTTCAAAGGTCTTACAACAGCAAAATAACCAAGACCCACAATGACACTGGCCAAATAAATAAATATAGTAAACAATATGATAAAAACGACAGATCATGTCCATGTTTTTGCCACAAAATTGCGCTTTATTATGTACGGAAAGCACATACTCTATCTCTCCCGCTCTCTCTCCCTCACAGACCGCACATACATAACACATAACAGTTTGCACACACACTAGCATACATCGCACTAATGTTGTTAGCGCTACTCTTACGATTTTATCAGTAAACAACTTAAAAACTATATGACTTCTCACAAGCGAGGTAACAACAACAGCGCGGTTCGTGAACAAAAGCAACTAAGTTTCACTATAACTAGAGACATTGCTGCCGAACACTATTGAGAGACGCACAGAGGTAATCTCTCTCTCGCTCTCTTTCTCTCATAACTTAGTTATTAACTGTATTAACTGCATTAATCTGTTATCAACGGCTCAAGCCTCCGTTACTAGGTTTAAAATGGCGTTTTGGAATTAGCAACAGAGGCGCTGGATGAAATGTGGAAGAAATAATCCTACTCACAATAGCGATTTAAGTAGAAATACCGGACAAATGCCTTGAAATATATCATCTGATCGATGTCTTGAGGTGTGGCAACCGTAGTATAAGCGGAATAATTGACTTCGGTCCGTTGAATTATTAGAAAAAGAATGCACATCCAACGGCCCGTCGTCAATTATTCCTTACCTAAATAATGTTTTTCCACTCTAAAGAACCTTTAGTGGCTCCATGGATATTAGAGGTTCTTCATGGAATCATCGATGCCAATAAAGAACCTTTATGTTTAACAGTTTTTTTTTTTTCTTTAATCATTCTCTAGTTGCCTAGCCATATCGCATCACTATTGGAATATCAAAAAAAAACAATTCATGTTTTCACAGCAGCTACTAGTTCACCAGCTGTTTTATGCACCCATGGGATTTATGGGATAGCTTTGATATAGATACAAGCCTCCGATACAATTCCTCAAGGGAGGTTTGAGCTCTTGGAAGTTCGCAGAGATGTAGGAAGGTTCTTAATAGACCTGATACGTGTGTTTAGATGTGCAGACTGACTCTGCTGGAGCCCAATGGGAGAAAGCGGTCTGGGCAGAGGGCTGTCTGAGTCCTGAGGCCTCTAAAAAATAGGACACACACATACTCTGACATCCAGGGTCGACAGCAGCCTACTGGCAGGGCAAGGACAAATACAATTGCAGGTCCCGGTGCACAGAAAGTCATTTCAGGACAGAGCGCTGGAAACTGAAGGTTTCAAACAGTTAGCTGTATAAAGATGTTGTCAGACATATCTATTATTCCTTTTGACCTCTTCACAGACTCTGAGGAGACACTACAAAGGGTCAAACTACAGGCCTTTGCTTCTATTTTCTACTTCAATATTTCATCCAACATATGCCAGGTTTCCATCCAAAGTTGCGAATTTAACTTATGCGCAACATTGTAATATCGCATTAAAACATTTGCGAATAAGCACCATTTCCATCCAATGAATCAATTTCTGAATGACCATAACAACATTTCAGATGCTGTGCAAGAAGATCGGTCCGCTGGTTAGTCAAATTATGCCGTCCCATAGCGCAAAGTCAAATGGATTTTTTGATGCGCATGCAAAATTTATTCAGCAAATGCGTTTCCATCTCCCATCATTCACATTAGGCTTCAAGCGAGCGTAAAAACTTTTTTGCCAATTAAGGGATTTTTTTTTTCAAAAATTGCTGTTTCCATCACTCGTTTCTGATGCGATATTTCAAAACGCGCACAAAAACAGGGTGATGGAAACATAGCTAGTAACTCTTCTGCAAAGCAACATATTTGTGTTTATACATACATAATTTATTTTTATACATATAGGTTACAGTTGTAATGACAGCACAATCATTTCCAACATGGATAATAAATCAGAATATTAGAATGATTTCTGAGGGATCATGTGGCACTGAAGACAGGAGTAAATTCAGCACTGATAAAAATTGAGTTTTGCATCACAGATGCCTTAAAATAGAAAACCATTATTTTAAAATGCAATAATATTTCACAATATTACCATTTTTACTGTATCGTTGATCAAATAATTGCAGCCTTGATGAGCATAAGAGACAACAATGCAAGCTGTTATCAAGGCCAAAGGCCATACAAAATAAAAATAAAAAAAAATGTAAAAAAAAAATCAAATCTTTTTTTGTTGTTGTTGTTGTTGTTATGTGTGAATTATAGACTATTTGGTTGTTTCAGTTTGTTATTTGTCAAATAAATGATTATACAATTTTTAGTTTTAAACACATTTTTGACAGATTCCTAAAATATTTATTTTCTCTCTTCATTATGACAGGTGGTCTAATAAATTTGTTAAGCACTGTATAAATAAATATTTATTATATACATTACAGATTAATATTAAATATAACGTAGTATTTATAAATAGCCTATTTCAATATTTTATATATTAGATATAATTTTTATATTTAGTATTTTCATTATAGATAAATATACTGTAAATTACAATATTAATATGTATACATTTACATTTATATATATTATATATATATATATATGAATTGACTTATTTATTTTATATTATTTCATTTGTTTTCTAATACAGTGAAGAACCCATCAGAATGATTCATTTACATTAAAATATCAATCTTGACATTTTAAGAAAAGTCAACAGACATTCAACAAATACACAGCTTAAAGAACTATAAGCTATAACCTTTATTGTACAGAACTACTCAAAACACAGTATTATGTCTTGAAATATACTGCTGAAGACAGTGGATTTGTTACAAAAGCAGTAACAGCGGTGCGGAGCATTTACCATACTGACAGCATAACCACATGGTGTCTACATGTGAAAACCCTCTCCACATTTAAAAATACATCCCTTTAAAGCAGCACAGCTAAAAATATTAAAGCTATTATTAAAAATTAGAAGGAAAAATTAAACTGTTCAACCCTTTTCCGCTTTCATCTCGAAGATTCACAGCTTACGCAATCTCTCCTCAAAACTGGACACCTAAGAAAAGAAGGAAAGACAAATCTCCTGAGCGCATCCCCTTGTATTTGCTCGCCCCGCAAGCTATTTGCTTGAAACCCTCGGCGGCGCATCTGGATTTTGTCACTAGAGAAGGCCAGGATGTAATTTGACACGTACAGTAGGTAGATGAAGGATATGAAAGATTGGTGGGGAGTCCAGATTGCGGCTGGATTTCCTGGAGAGGAAAATCTCTCAGATAGAGAGCGAGAGGACCAGAAAGAGAAAGAGCAGAAAATGACTTGCCTGCTACGACCCCAATTACCACCGAGGAGATCAAAGAGCTCGCTGCCACTGTGATATTTAAATGATGAGCCTGGATAGGGCCTCGCTTTTCATATCTGCAAATGAAGGAAACCTCTCCCTCTCTCGCTCATTCGCAGTGCCTTTGTGCTGGGGTTTGAAAGCGGTATATAACAGTTTCATTCGCCTACCGATGAATTATAATGAAACTGAAAGCCAACTGTAGGAGCCTGTTTAATAAATTCATACATATTTATAGTGCCATAATATATTAGTGTATAATGGTCATTCAAAACTTACATAATATTGTTTACATGCATCATTTGTAGAATTTGCATTGAGATTACATTGATTTGCATGAAAAGCGGTACTGTCTCTTTAAGACTATCAGCAGGAAAAAGTGAAAGCAGCAAGAACACGGCACAGAAGGTACAGACATTTATCGCATAAATAATACAATATACTGGCTTCTAAAATTTTTTTTTTTTTTTTTTTTGTAATGTCCATTCAATGATTTACTTATTTGCTGTTATAGTTTGTTTTTGTTTTTTTTAACGTAACTCTTTAGGGAAAAAATATTTATGTATGTGATTAACTGTGATTCATAATCAGCATATAATGCGATTAATCAGATTTAATTTTTGAATCAATTTCTCTAGTTTCAAACAAGAATAGACTGTCAAGAGTTACAAAGATTTGAATAGAATCATTATTCAAGACAAATGTGTGGATGCATAAATAAATATATGTATATCTGGACAAAATCAGTGAATGTGGTGCAATAAACCATAAAAGGACGCAAAAACACCATAAAGCATCATGAAAGTAGGCCATGTGACTCATTAACAAAATGTCAAATCCTCTGAAGCCGTGTGATAGCTTTATGTAAGAAACCAATATTTCAATAGCTATTCGAGTTGAACTCGAGAACCAAATCACCACTGATTTCTTTATTGATTTGTTTAGATTTTATTAAATCATGTAGTAGTAGCAGCAGCAGTAGTAGTAATAGTAATAATAATAAGAATAATTTAATTATTATATATATAATAATAATACATTTTAATATAATACATAGTAATATATCATATATATATATATATATATATATAAAATAGTTACATATTATACATTAATTACAATTACTATTAATAAATACTTTACAGCTCAATAGTATTATAGTGACTTTGTTTTATATGTTTTATAAATTCATTTAGCAGTAGTAGCAATAATAATAATAATAATAATAGCAAGTAGATGTCTTTCCCTGATTTATTCTGCCCTTTTTTAATGGAATAATACACATACAGTTTCATGGTCAGTAAAAATTATGGCCGGTATATTTTCTCAGGTCACCACAAAATGTTAGTTTTAGGCCCTGCTTGTAATATAGTGCAAGAGTCACATGTTCTACTTCAATGACAGCTGCTTTTTTGGAGTTTAACATCCTCAGTCCTTATTCTCCTAATTATCTGTAAGTCAACAGGATGTTTTGTTCTTGCTCTTGAAAGTCAGTCCTACAGGTCTGGAATGATGTGAGAGTGAGTAAATGAGGACAGAATTTTCATTTTATGGGTGAACTACTCCTTTAACCTTCATTCTCTTGATGTTTACTGAAACGCAACACCAACCAGCCCTTCAACGCTCCTCTCACTAGTCATTCTCTCAGTTTTTTCACTCTTTGTCTGTTTTTTAAATTAGCATGTGGGCTAGGGGACATTTACCTCTCTCTTAACAAATCAAGGACAAATCAACATTTACCCGTCTGTTTGGGCAAAACCATCCCCCGCTGCATTCCTAGGCCAGGTGTGAACATAAAATGCAATTAAATCAATATGAGAATGATAGAGAAAGAGCGAGAAAAAGCGAGAGAGAGAGAGAGAGAGAGAGAGAACAAACATCTAAGGCTGTGTGGGGGGGACCTGGTATTGAATTTCAGATCTGCTGAAAAGCAGGATGTGATATAAATATTGATGAATCAGATGGCTACCTGAGAGACAGAATAGCTATCTCTTGTTATCCGGATCCCGACATTGCCTTTGTTAACAGTCTGCGTTGTCATGGCAACAAGCAATTAAATGGCAGCATGCATTTAAACATCAGAGACAAGTTGAGATTCATGCTACTGAACAATAGAGGAGGGAAAAAAACGCCGGCTGTGTGTGATTGCTAGGGGAATCGAAAAACATTTCAGAGTGAGAGAGAAAAGTTGTGAGGCACCGCTAAATTGATGGTATACAAAGGCCGTGTAAATGCTGAAGTGCACTGAAGTGCATCTCACAATACATGAGAGCTTGAAGCCTAGTTTACTCAGGTATACATACAACATGTATATGTAACAGTGACCTCACACTTTTTTCCCATTCTCCACAGGCATTTCAAAAATATCTCCAATAATGCCATGAACGAATCAAGTAGCTCCGAAATGCATCACAGTTAATTTAACCCTTTAAGACCTGCCATAGAACAATTCCGCCAGAGTATATCTTAGTATTTTTACATGCTGTGCTGTCATTCTTTTGAGTATTTTCAAATGCTCATATCAATACAATCCTTACACCTCCAATTTGAAGGCTGTGTATGTACGAAATCCATAATTACCAGATAAATAGCTCAAAGGTGCAACAAACCAACAAAAATATGAAAATCGATTTTTTTTTTTTTTTTAAATATATTTGACTAAATACAGAAATATCACAAATGTCAAACCTCAAACTTGTCAATGTAAAAAACTTGCGTAAAACACTTTGAAACTACATACAATTGATTTGGACTGATTACATAAATTCGTTTGTGAGATACACAAATTTTTATAAAGGTGCGTTATGAAGTCAAACCGATAATATATTGCTTTTGAGAGCAATATTGATTGAACAACTACAAAAGACAATGTAAAATAATCAGTTACACTACTCTAAAATCTGTAATTTATCATAACTAAAAATGCAGAAAGGCTGTGATAACACTTGTGACAATTCCTGACTAGAATAATGCAGAGGGGTATGTGGCATGCCTCACAGATGAATGGAGTGCATTTGAATTTGTGGGGTAAAAAAATATAACATTTTGCTTTTGAGAGCGATGCTGATTGAAAAATAAATACATGAAGAACATCTCAGTTATTCTTGTGTAAAAACAAAACAAAACAAATACATAAAACAAAAATAAACCCCACTAGAAACAGATTCTGGAGCAGTCGGAGAGTTCCTCGTCGTCGCACGCGAGTAACGTTAGTAGCTCCAAAACCTCTGCGTCCATGTACTTATGTTTTCATGCAGTCGTAACATTATGCAAGCGAGTGTGTGATTGTGCTTGTATTTGTAAAGGTGCATTTGTGTGCATGTGTGAAAAAGAAAAAAAAGCAACAGATTGCAATGATAAATAAATAAGAGTGATGAATAGAACGCAGCAGCAGCAGTAGTATATACGTACAGCCAATGAAAGTCAAATGTCGCGGCTTGTGACGTCACCACATGAGACACACCTTGGGGTCATAGTGCACAGAACGTGATTACGTCATAGTAGACGTAGGAAAAGGTATCTAGCAACCTCAGATCTATAGAACATGTGTGCAAAGACGTGCAATGTTTTTTTTAGTGTATTTTGTTGTATACGCATTTTATGCAATTTGTGCAACTTGTTAGAGGGTGAAAACAACGCAACAGGAGCATGTTGTAGACTTGATCTGACTGTAACGTCTCCGATTCGGTTTCTATTGACTTTTAAACAGAGACACGCAATCCGGAGCGCGGGCGCTCCCGTCGGTCTTATAGGGTTAAAGTAAAAAAATAAAAAAAAATATCTAACAGAGTCAGTCACTTACTGATTTTTTATCTGTTGGTATTTGAATCCATGATGCTGTGTGTCTAAACAAGATGTCCAGGACCTCCAGCATAAATATAGGCCCACAACATCAAAAATACAGCAGTATATTTCATTGTACACATGGGGTACTTTTTATCCCTGTGTTCACCAAACCCATCTTGAGTGTTTGCTGCTAAAAAGCTCATTTTTTAGTTTCATCTGACCATAGAAGCCAGTGCCATTTGAATTTCCAGTCGTGTCTGATAACTGAATATGCTGGAGTTTGTTTTTGGATGAGCTCTGAGAATTTTTCTTGAAACCCTCCCAAACAACATGTGGTGATGTAGGAGCTGTTTGACAATATTTTTTTAAGGTTTTCTGACCCCGAGACTCAACTATTTTTTGCAATTCTCCAGCTGTGGTCCTTGGAGAGTCTTTAGCCACTCAAACTCTCCTTCTCACCGTGCATTAGGACGATATAGACACACGTCCTCTTCCAGGCAGTTTTGTAACATTTTATGTTGATTGGAACTTCTTAATTATTGCCCTGATGGTGGAAATGGGAATTTTCACTGCTCTAGCTCTTTTCTTAAAGACACTGAAGAATTTACACTTTGCTACAATGTAAAGTAGTGAGTGTACAGCTTGTATAACACTGTAAATTTGCTGTCCCCTCAAAATAACTCAACACACAGCCATTACGGTCTAAACAGCTGGCCACAAAAGTGAGTAAACCCCTAAGTGAAAATGTCCAAATTGGGCCCAGTTAGCCATTTTCTCTCCCCGGTGTCATGTGACTCGTTAGTGTTACAAGGTCTCAGGAGTGAATGGGGAGCAGGTTTGTTAAATTTGGTGTTATCGCTCTCACTCTCTCAGCAAATTTACACTGTTATACAAGCTGTACACTCACTACTTTACATTGTAGCAAAGTGTCATTTCTTCAGTGTTGTCACATGAAAAGATATAATAAAATATTTACAAAAATGTGAGGGGTGTACTCACTTCTGTGAGATACTGTATATTCTTTGGTTTTTCTCATTGTGATGGATGATTAAGGGAATTTGGGCTTTGTTTTCCCTCCTATTTATATTTCTGTGAAATAGGAAGCCATGGCTGGATAATTTCATGTTCATAATCACTCTAGAGTGCTCAAAATTGTGAATATGAATGGGAATATACTTCAGAGATATTTTACTCATAAGAATTTCTAGGGGTATCAATAATTGTGTCCAACGTGTATTTGAGAAAAACATTTATTTCATAATGATATTTCCCCCCATTTTAAATTATTATTATCCAATGAAAGGTTAGATTTTTGTGAACTTTGTAATAAAAGATCAAAAGGATTAACAATGCAGATTAATTTTCACCGCCTTCTTTGATCATATTTACCAAGGGTGCCGATATTTTTGGCCATGACTATATGCTGAGTTTCAGTTCATTTTTGTGACGCTCTTAATTTGTTCACAGCAAGGAAACTCAAATGGCAGAAAGCTGCATCCTATTTGTTTTCTTTCTTTTTTTGTTTTCATTGTGAGTGTACACAAATAAAAGCAGACCTTTATACAGTGATGCATTATTAATAAGACAATAAGTGTTTAAAGTTGATTCTGCTGGTATAAGGATTTGACAGCTGATTGACAGATGATTACATCATCTGACAGCTGAATAAATAAGCTTTCCATTGATGTATGGCTTGTTATGATAGGGCAATATTTGGCCGAGATACAACTATTTGAAAATCTGGAATCTGAGGGTGCAAAAAAATCAAAATATTGAGAAAATAACCTTTAAAGTTGTCTAAATTAAGTTCTTAGCTATGCATATTACTGATCAAAAATTAAGTTTTGATATATTTACGGTACGAAATTCGCTAAATATCTTCATGGAACATGATCTTTACTTAATATCCTAATGATTTTTGGTATAAAATAAAAATTGATAATTTTGACCCATACAATGTATTTTTGGCTATTTCTAAAAATATACCCCAGCGACTTAAGACTGGTTTTGTGGTCCAGGATCACATTTTATTTCCTCTAAGTAATGTGCATTGACAACTATCTGAAATACAGCAAGTTTTAGACTTTATGTTATTTCAAGTAATTGTTTGTAGTTTTAGTTAGAAACTAATCCTGTACTTTGACTATAAGTAATGAAACTGAATCAGATCAAACAGATACAAAAAAGCCAGAGACATACAATTACAAAATATTGCAAAATATATTGATTTTAACTGTGATTATATAATTTGCTGTGCATTATCATTATGGTTATCACTGCTCAGCTCTTTGTTTCCATGGTAACAGCTTCTTTTCTGATTGGTCGATATCTCATTAGTATTATAGATCGTTTAGTTCTTCAAAGTGAATTTGGTTTTTAAACATGCTTTATGAAGTTGAAACCACTACAGAAGAATCAATCACCACTTGACGCCCACAGATCTCATGAGAGGTCTATCCTTATCACTAAAAACCACTTTCTGGATGAAGAAAATGAAGTAGACTTTAAGATATCTACTGTGCTCAGAATCCAAAAATGTAAAGTGGACATATGATTGGTTCAGGTCTTTGGCATCCTCCAATCAGAAATCACGTTACTGAGTGCACATTAGGAAACATCTATAAAAAATGCATTGATATGACGTGTTGAGCGATGCTATTGCTGAGAAAGTGAAGAGCCTTCAGGGTGCACTTTGCAGTTATAATCCTATTACTAATGACCTTCCATTGAAAAAACAAATTACCCGACTATGATAGCCTTTGAATATGCAAGCGCTAAGCCACCTTTTTTACCTGAAACATCAAATATCACTGAACGGAATCTGTGATTCATCCTTGCAATTCATCCTTGCAATTCACCATGTTAATGGGGATACTCAGGTTCACAAAATAAAGAAGGGAACGGGCTGAAGCCTTAGTCTCATTATGTACGGAGAGGGAGGGAGCGAGATGGGCTTTTGATCACCCAACGAGGCCTACTCCTGCTTTCAAGGCTGTCAATGACATAAAGGAGCATTAGTGATCTTTTGTGCACCTAGAAAGGGTTTTAAAAAGAGAATGAGAGGAGGCATGAAAGACTACAACAAATGAAACCGTGAGTAAAAAAGGAGAATAGGACGATCTATCAGATCTATCATTTTATTTATACTCAAAGTGACTGTTTAGCTGTTTCGTGAACCGACATCTTATCCTTCATCAGAACATTGATTTTTATTAGTTATGCTATGGCTTTTCCTGAACTAGTGACAATGTCAGACACCTAAATATGATCTCCTTCCTACATGTAGGTAGCTACATGTTTTCTAGCATACAAACTGAATTGACCTGGGGCTAGTTCACCCCAAAAATTACAATTATGTTATCATTTACTCGCCCTCGTGTAAGAAATCTGTGAGTTTCTTTCTTCTGTTGAACACAAAAGAAGATATTTGGAAGAATGTCATTCGGGAATGACTTAACGAACAAATCCTTGAATTGTTCACTAAACCTATTCATTTAAAAACATTCAGGAACAAAACATTACTACCTTTATGAATGTGTCTTTAAATGAGCCATTTAAAAATTTCAACTAACTCAGGATTCAATCTATCAACATACTTGGTTTCAATTGTCTGACTCACTCATTTTATATGTAATAGTATAATATATTTTAAAGAATATTATAGAATAATATAACTGAAACAGCGCCTCCTTGAGGTATTGGATGAGAAAAAAAAAATTGTAGTACAAAAATAAAACAATGCCATTACAAAATATAACATTAAAAAGTGTATAAATCACTCGATTTTCTACAGAAATATCAACACCAGCAGGTAAAGTTACAGCGGGAGTCTGCATCTCTCTCGCCTCCCCTAAGCCCATTGACTTTTAACAGCCCCACTAAAGCCTGTGGTAAGTTTGGTGGGGGGGTAACTGAGAATGAATGGGGGAAAGTCACGTGAGAGGAGGCAATGCCTCCATAGCGATATGATTGGATATGACTGGTTATGTTTGGCTGTGATTGGTTCATGCAATAAATCCCGCCTCTTGTGTTCGGGCATGTTCCAGGTTCGTGAATCAGTCTGAATGAACAATATAAAGGGAAGACTAATTTAAAAAAAAAGTATACAACTCACATACTTAGATACACCATATTTTGACATCAATTTTTCAGCAATACTCTATCTGAAAACAATGTGGTGGATATTCCTCTTCTTACAAGGTGCCTTTATTAATAACAAAACGTGCGCATCTGTCCCAGGTTTTGTCATTTCCCATCTATGACCTGAGAGTCATGTCTCTCCCTCTGTCAACACAATTGGATCTTTCACACCCTCATGCAGCTTTGATGATTTTCAAAGCCTCACATCTCTCCTCCTTGTTCGACAGTACAGAAACCAGTGACTGTGCATTGTGACAGGCTGGGCTAGCGAGTCGATGCAGGTGGTCATCCTTGCCTTTCATCACGTTGCTGTTAGCCTGAGCGGAGAGGTACAGTGAGAGCGTGATGTTTGAGGTCAGTTTGTGTGCCAGCCCGGATCAGATGAAATGGGCTTTGATGTTTGGTGGGGGCCCGAGTCACTCAAGCAGTTCAGATCCAATTTCTGACCCTGTCGTCAACACACGCTCTGGGGTCAGGACTCTAATACCCCTCTGGCCTGTCGACAGGGAGAGATTCTGATTCCTGCACAAACTCAGGACAACAGCAAATGCCAAGTAAAATTAAAGTCGTCGATATTAACCTGTGCGCACCACAAGGAATTCGAATGCCGTATTAGTTGGGCAACTGCAGGGTCTGACTCCGAATCACTCGTAGATTCAGTAGGGCTGGGTATTGACACAGATTGCACGATTTGATTCCAATTCACAAGCTCTTGATTCAATATCAATTAATATGGATATATATCAGGTACAGTACTTGTTATTAAGACAGATTTTTTCAAAAATTAAATAAAATAGAAATAACAGGCTAAGCAAAAAAATGGTAACAATTCAATTAGGTTCTATTATTTATTATCTTTGGTTAATGCATTAACATTACCTTCTGATGAGATACCTTCTGATCTTCATTAATGTTTATTTCATGCTATAGTAATAAATAATAAAAGATGATCTTTCACATGCTCTACAGTTATGTCATGGCACATTAAATACTGACAAAATGGCATTTATGGTTTGAATTTTGTGATAAAATTGACAGATTTTGAAAGCTAAAACAATGTTTAGTTAAGCTTTGTTCATGCATCAACGGAAAACAGACTTAAAAGCCTGCTCACAGTTTACAACAAACTAAAATAGCCTAATAAGTAAAAATCATTCCAGCTGATGAACAATAAAACATTGGGAATTAGAATGAAATCAAGCATTTAAAGGTGCTGTATTGTAATGTTTCAACTGTACTAAAGCATAAAATATGTTTGCAGATATTTAGTAAACATGCTAAGTACACATATTTGTTTCTCCAAAAAAGAATGCTACATTTATTCTACTTTGAAATGTGCTTTCCATGTCGGAATGTCTGTTTTTGTTTGGTCTGTGTGACTCCGCCCACTGCCAATTTACCCAATAGTATTGCAACACCGTGGGTTGCCAGTAGGTGGAAAACATAGTGTATTGCAGCCATGGAAGCCTGCAAATGAATTTCATCAGATATCTCTGATTCTACCCAACCTAAAAGGCCTCGGCATCCATCTAAAAAACTCTATGACCAGAGGTATATTAAAATGTGGATAAATCAACTCATCAATTTACAGTGTAAGGCTCGTTGTCTTCCACTGTGAATTGCGCTCGTTCCTGTTGCATGTCCTCAATCTGGCAACCCGCATGAGCATTGAGTCTGAGGAGGAGGGGGCGGGATAATTAATATTTAGAATTTGGACAGCAGTACCCATTTCAACCACTAACTGGCAACATAACATACTCCACATTTAAAGCATCATAAATGTATTAATAAACAGAACATTACAGTATGATGGTGTGGATGCTAATATAGTTATCTTAATGGTTATTGTTTTTAGTGTTAATGGGCCTTAAGAGATTGACCTTGTTACTTAAGAATGGATATCGAGATTAAATGAGGATTGATTAAAAAAAAATGAGTCATAACAGGGACATGCTAATAAGCTGTTGCGATCATCTCAGATAAAATAAAGACAGCCGTGGGTAATGCGACTGCGTCGACCGGCCGTCTCTGCCAGATGTGACATTTTGCGGCGTTCCCCTCTAAATGGCTCCGATAAAGAGTTCACTTGTGCGGTCCGGAGAGGATGAGACCGGCATAAATGAGAACGGATGAGCCTGGCAGGCAATTCTCATTCAGCGCTGGGCTCGGCCCAATAATGAGGTGGATCTCAATTATGCCGCCACGGTGCTGTGAAATGGACCGGGGGCTCCCACCCCGACGCCTCCGGAGGCCCTTCAAGCCCCCTCGTCCAAATTGAACTGATGGAGCAGAAAAGCCATTTTGATTTTCGTTCTCACCTCCGAAAACACGGTTTGGCAGTGATAATGCCAGGCTGCCATGGGCATCTGCTGTGCGCTTGCGAAGGGGGTCAGCCGTAGCGTCGGTGGGTCCCTATCGGACACGCCGTATAGGGGCGTAATTGGATTTGTGCTGACAGTCTGTTGACACAGACGTTATTAATTGGGGTGGCTGGATTGACACGCACTTAGAAAGCCACATCATAAATGCATGAAACTCGGCGCGATAACTGCGATCGCTCCGCTAACTGTGGCGGGCTTGATTAATGATGCCGTCATCAGCATATGCCAAAGCTGACCTCACGGTTATTGAGTTAGCGGGCTAATCAGAGAAGAGGTGGGGCTATTACGGCTCGAGAGAGGCACAAGAGATTGTTGAGGCTCTTGAAATGACTCTTATGACCTAATGAATGCAACAGTTGCCATTGAAGTTTCCGGAGTAATAGAAGCAACAACCAAACAAAGCACAGTGGGATCACCTAAACATGGCTGATAGGCTTTGAGTGTGGGAACAGAACTGAAAAAATAAATTGTATATACAGTTTACTGTATACATCAAGCAATTGTTTTTTGTTTTTGTTTTTGTTTTTTTTTGCTTTTATAGTTCAGCATGCTCTGAAGTGTTCACTTATGCTCTCCAGCTTCTTCCATTCGTTCACAAAATGTGCTTTTCCTTGCCTATCACTCAATACCCTTAGATAAAAGAATACTGTCAACTATTTATTATAAATATTGAATGAGTTGAGGCTACAGGATGGTTCCTGACTATCAGCTCCATCTACTGAACCACAGTCAGACAGAAAAACCCTTACAGTGTTGACAAAATAATCATATTCTGCACATCACATCTATAAAACGCTGCAATCATTTTGTTTTTATGGTGATGCTAACTATTAAAATGGCCAAATTAAAATAAGGGAAATTATATTCACATCCCAAACATTTTTTACAAGACAATACTAGGACAATTATTTAATTTAATAAAGAATGTATTATTATTATTATTACATTATTATGTATTATTATTATTATCATTATGTTAACATGTTTGTTTTCAGAAATATTCATTATATTTCAATATTTTAGATTCATTATAATTATTAGGCAGAAAATACTAGCACAATAATTAAAAATAAATATTATTATTAACATTGTTACTACTATAAAATATGTATGCACAATTAATTATAATAATATAGTTTGTGTGGCATTGTTAAAATATATTTTTCAAAAAAGTCCATAGTTATTAAATTAATTGGCATTTGCGTTAAGCAGATTCTAGCGATCATCCCTTCTGTTACCATTTTCAAAACTACTGGCAGATAAAGTTGCCTGAAAAAAAAAAGGATATAAAGTGAGAACTATAGGCATCAGAATCATCTATGTATCTCTAAAGTAACTGTAAGACGTGTGTTTGTTTCCTACAGGTGTGGTGCCCAATAGTTTGGGTTTACACAGCCTGCAGCCCAGTCCAGTGGCTCCAGACAGCCAGGCTGAATCTCCCACCGAACTGCAGTACCGCAACAAAGTCCAGCACCGCCGATTCTCCATGGAGGTGAGTCATGTTTAATCATCTCATCCTTCTCCATGCTAAAGCCCAGCCAAGTGCTCTTTCCAGAGGCTTTGATGGAGTCCTAGTGATCCAAACAGAACAACACAAGCTCTGCTTGTAATCTTGTCTGGGTCTTTAATAAAAGTCCTCGCCAGAGGCACTAAAGCCTCATTACCAAATGCTTTGTTTCTCTTTAAGGTGAGACTAGGAGACAAGTTTTGTCTATAAACTATAGGGATGTAACGATTCACTCAACTCACGATGTGATACGATTCACTATACTGATTTCACGATACGATTATTTAACAAAATGAGATTAAAGACAAATTAGAAATGAAAAGGTGTCCTTTTATTATTTCTAAGACAAAATTGCTAAACATTTCTTTGTGAAAATTAAATATAATAAAACTCCACTGTTTTTGTGTGTGTGTGTTTTGGGAAATCAAGTCAAATTTTCTCTAATTTTATGGGGATTTTAGCAGAAATTGTGGTGTGTACATATATAGTGTCATAAATAAGCAAGCTCAAAATAAACCATGCCAAGTGGATTGCTGAATGACAACAGTCTAATTAGAGGCCTGCCTTGATCAACTTCTCCGTTTTTCTCCTCTCTTCCACCATAATCATCCATGCGATTCTGTATCTGTATGACAGGAAAGCCTCGATTGGAGGCACACGAGAAAGATGGAGTCATCATTAAATGGAGTGGAAGTATTACCTGCAAGTTAGTCCAGCGCCACAAAAGACAGACTCCACATTCGGAGTGTTCTTTGCCTCGGCTGTCAGCTTTCTTATTCAGTGGCCATGAATCTAGAGGGGGAAAATTGGAATGAATGCCCTCTCCCATTTTCAAATCCGACGGCTTCTTTCTGCTCTCGCAACCCTTTTATCTGCACCGTGCACCCTTATTTTATTCCCACAGGCATGACAGGAGAGCGCCAAGGAGAAAGGAGGACTTTTTATTCCCTGGTTTTATTGAGAATCACTGGCTAGTTTTATTGCACGACCGTACAAACTCAGCCACAAGGCAGAGCGGGAAGGAATCACAGGGAATGCTCTCATTTTTCAGAGCACATAAGATTCCCCCTCATTGCTGAGCTATTTTTGGGCCTCTCCTAACCATGGCGATGAATCGAGTTACGAACTAACTCCATCAGAGCTTCTTAAAAGCAAGATTGTTGGTTATACTTCAGCTCGTCATAAGATACAATATTTTGTCCAACCCTGCCTTGGTGTGTTAAGATTATGCCAGAACCCTTTATTGAGTGAGAGTCTTCGTACTGGAGAAAAGTGACAGGTTTTCTCATTGTCATGCCGAGTTCGTCATGGTAAGAATAGTCAGCTCTGCCTATAGGCGTAGAGTTGTGTTGCACGGTGGAGAAAGCTGTCATATTCACCTTGACATGCTGTGTTTTCATATGTGTGCTAGCTGAACGCTAATAGCTGACAGCTCTTTGATGTGTGTGCAGGATGTAACAAAGAGGATGTCTCTGCCCATGGATATTCGTCTCCCACCAGAGTTTCTGAAGAAGTTACAGATGGAAAGCCCTCCACCGTGCAAACCGCTCAGCCGCATGTCCAGAAGAGCCTCGCTGGTTAGTAACCAAACTAAACTCACTTAGACAGTTAGTTAGCAATCAAAATAAGAACATTATATAGTCCAAGTTCACACTAATAACTACAGACTAACCGAAACTCTAAGCCCCTTAAACTTTTTGCATTTAAAATTGAAAAAAATATAATATTTATAAAGATGTAGTTAATATCTCAACAAAATTGCAAGAAAAGCAAACCTGTCTGCATACATTCAAATTCTGTTCCAAAAACATAAGAGCTTCCTACCCGCAATTCATACTTTTGTGATACAAACTCGCAACTGATAGTATTGCATGATATAATCTCGCAATTGCAAGAAAAAAAAAACTCAGAATTACGAGATATAAACTCACAATTATGACTTGTTTGTTTTTATCTTGCAATTCTGAATTTATTTCTCGCAATTGCAAGTTTATATCTTACACTTCTAAGAAAAAATGTCAGAATTGTGAGTTTGTATTATGCAATTGTGAGGGGAAAAAAACACTTTCCATATTAAACAACAAATGTGTTTTTACAGATAATGATATCCCAGAATGCACTGCAACAAGCTTGTTCAGTGGCCTGAGGCCTGGTAGTATTTTTTGCGTACATTTTTCCCACACTGAAAAAAATAAGAAGTTAAATTAAAAAGTTATTTTGCAAGTTTTTGCACGCATATTTTTTAAGTAAAATTTAAATGCGGAATGAAGTAAATCTACTTAACTAAGTCATCTAAAATTAGTAAAGGAAATAAGTAAATTTAACGTGGCCAGGTAGAGTTCTACTTAATTATTTTAAGTTTACCCTACAATACTCAAGTACATTACACTCAGTCACGGTTTGTAAACTTTACTCAAACAACATAGCACTGAGAAAAAAAAAAAAAAAGCCTATAAAGCATGCGGTTAATTTACAAGCACGTATGTAAGCAAGTAGACTGCTCGTTATTCATTTTAAGGTAATATGTTGACTCAATATAGTTATTAACTGAATGAACTCCGAGATACTTGGCACATGATACACAATGATGGTGACAATCAGTGAATAGTGTTTGAGTATGAATGGGTCGTTTTGAGTAAATAATGAACTCCAGATGTCACAAAACAGCAAGTTACTTAACCTAACAACAAAAGCAACCACAAAACAGTTTACATACATCTCGAAAACAGAGAAAAAAAAAATTACCTTATTAATTATTCATGCCCAAGTGCATGATGGGAACAACAGGATCATTTCGTTGATATTTACTTAAACAATATTTGTAAAAAATAACAAACAATTCCAAGTAAAATATACTTATAAGTTCAAACTTTAAATTCTACAAGCTTAAATTGAGTATTAATATTGAATTTACTCTTTTATTTAAATTCTTGTCTGAACTAAATTATTTAATGTAGAAATCACATTTGTTTTTCTGTAGTATTTACTTCACAAAATCATATTTATCAGTGCATAGGGATTTTTTTTTTTTTAGGTTTTTGTTTAGAGTTATAAGAACCAAAGCAACCAGTTACTAGGTGAATCATAACAAACTTTGATTTGAATCAAAAAAGTATTTGAAAATTACAAAAAGACAACAACATGTTTAATGACTTTACAAAGGGAAAGAATTACAATCTCATGAAGCATAGTGAAAAAGCTGGAAAAATAAAAGTATTGATTTAAAGTTGTTAATTAAAGAAATTTAAATGTATTGCAAAAAAAAAAAAAAATGCATATTATGCATACAAATAATAGTAGTTTGGGAGTGTAAGAAAACTGACTCCCAAGAATCATGGGAAATGTAGTTTACACCAGGTATTCCACTGCTGAATGCAATAAATGTAAATAATGTTGGCTGATGTCTTCAACAGAAGCATATAATATTCATTAACAACCTTGTAGCTCACAGTAGGTCTGACTTGTAGGTTTTTAAGTTAGGCCTGCTATTCAAAAATAATTCACTATGAAAAAAATGAACGGTATTTTTACTTCATTACACTCTATAGTGACCATCAAGTTCAACTACTGTCAAACTATAGGCCTACTACTGCTTTCGAAATATATATTGTGAATAGTGCTATACACAACATGCACAACAGGTTTGCACACTTAATGCACTGGTCTAGATTTTCTATCTGCATTTGTTCAAAAACAGCCTCAGCACTGAAAAATATTGATAAAAAATACTTACACATCATAACGCAATTCACAGCATTACTGCAAGAACTGCTATAAAAAACATTATCATAAATGTCTACTACAGCCATTATTCTCTTTCAGGTCAGTTTCTATACAATAATTATGCTGCTGCTGCTGCCACACAAATAAAACTTGTTGTACAACAGGTTTGCATGCTTTCAAGGCATTGGTTGCATTAACAGAATATGTTTTTTTTTTTTTATTGTCTAACTCAGCATGTCCTTCTGCTACACACAGAAAAACCTCTGTGGTTCCTACACAATGCCCTTCACTCACTCTACTTCACGTCAAACAATACTAGCAACCCTAACAACAGCCTCACTTACATTTCTAGCTCTTCAATGTGCTTGTTTACATACGTTGATTGATATCCATGCACTGTTTATAACTTCTAAAAATATTCATTAATGTTGTCAACAAACTATTTCAACAAACTGAAGACATGTTGGTCACTGTATTCCATTCTTTTCCAGTCGGACATTGGCTTTGGGAAACTGGAGACCTATGTGAAGTTGGGCAAACTCGGAGAGGTAAGATGTTTTACTTTCCTTGGTGAAAACAACAATAAAATATAAAAAGATGCTATAGGCAAAAATTAAAAACATAAAACGGCAGCCATCGAAATGAAGAATCAAATGTGTTCATTACGAGATTCCCCACAGGCGATTACAGTGAATATGAGTCGTGTTGAATGTGGATTCTGATTTAATGGGCTTTTTTTTTGGCATGAAGAGACATCAGTCTCTAATATGCTCAAAGCTGTACTGCGACTAGCCCGTCAATTTTCCATTAAGTGCAACAAAGCATGCACATTGCAAATTGTGAGAAATAATGTACTACATACAGTACAACCCTGAGGAATACCGTATCTAATGACTGCGTGAGAAAAACCTGAAGTATTGGAAAAAATACTGGACTCGGGCTGCAGTGAAATCCCTTCAATAAAGAAACAAATAGCGTTAAAGCAGGTTTTCATATCTTTGTATCAGCAGTTATAAATGTTTTCATTAACGTTTAAAGGTGCTTTTAGCTCTGCCTGGAAAAGTCAGGAAAATTAATAAAATTTTAAAAAAGTGCGATATGGTTTTATTCTAGTTATGCTCAGCTCTAAAATATTACATCAGCTAGAAATTGCTCTTTTGTGAGTAAAATATCAGTAATATCATATTTAAAAACCTTAATAGGCATGTCATTTAGCAGACACTTTTATAAAAATGTATTTATAAGGATTATCGATTTACGAGGACAATCACCTTTAAGCAACATTAGGTCTTTCTACGTACCTAGTAAGTCTTTGAACCAAACTGAACCCACTGAAGTTTTATTTTATTTTATTTTTTTAATTAAATTAATACTTTTATCCAGCAAGGACACAATAAATTGATGAAAAGTGACAGTAAAGACATTTATATTGTTACATAAGATTTTCAAATAAAGGCTGTTCTTTAGAACTTCACAGAAATATTTACTAAATGATTATAAGAAATGTTTACTGAAAAATCACCACATTAGAATGCTTTTAAAGGATCACGTGACACTAAAGAGTGAAGTACTAATGCTGAAAATTCAGCTACATTACATTTGACAATATCATCACACAGAAACACTATTTCACTATATAAACATTTTTACTGTATTTTTTCAAATAAATGCATTATCCACTTAAAACAATTTATACTAAAAAGTGCCATAAATCATCAAAAGTTCATTTTTGGAATTTGAACTTTTTTTTTCTAGCTATACTCATCTCTAGCCAACATAGAGTGAAATACGGTCAATATGAAATGACTTTCATAAGACAACAGATCACTGGTTTTAAAGAGCAGTTTGGATTTTCTAGACATTGTGGTTACAGACAAAGATATCTAACCAGGTGATCTAAACCAGATCAACAGTCCTCACAGATTTGTCTGAAGACTGGTCTAATTCAGTGGTTCTCATCTAGTGAATTGCAGGTCTGATATAGTTTAGGACAAAACAATGTTGAATGCAAAAACACAATGCAATTTACCATATTATTTTTTGGGACGAACAAAGTGGTTTCTTGTTGACATCAGTGACCACAATTCAAGTCATCCTCTACAATATTTTTGCTCAAATTAATCTGCCACTTGGTAGAAGCTTGTGAAATCGGACAGATGCAGACATGGCCAGGTTGTGTGATATGCCATCAAACCAACAACTGTCCATCAAAATTCAATTTGAGAATCACACATACTCTAAATTTGTCATATTGCTGTGATTACGCAGTTTACGGTAGTAATAATAATAATAATGTTTGATTTCAAGACAATTCTGTCTTTTTGGGCTTCCAAAGTGAAATCTGGGTCCTCAAGCAAAAGCCAGTAGAGAACCACTGATCTATTCAGCACCACTCCTCTTCCCCAGAAGATTGACATATTTTTGTCTTCCCGTCTGTCAAACAGGGCACATACGCAACGGTATTCAAGGGCCGCAGCAAACTCACAGAAAACCTGGTGGCCCTGAAAGAGATTCGTCTGGAGCATGAAGAGGGCGCCCCATGCACGGCCATACGGGAAGGTAGCGTCCTCCTCCCTCAAAGACACAACAATGATTTCGAGCTCCCCAGTTGTTCAAAACCCACATTGTCACGAAGTGTATACATTCTAAACTGGCAAGCCACAGGCATCTTCTTCACCCAGTCTGAATCACTCCATCTAAATGAGATGGAGTACGTGAGCGGGGTTGCTAATGGTAAACACCGATGTGAAGCAAGGCTGCCACCCAGTGGCTGCTGAGCTCTCACTAAAGGGAACACACCATGCATAACAATGCATTACAAAACATATCAGGAGAGGTCAGGGTTAGGCAAAGTTCTCCATTTAAGTATCAACTTCAGCTACAGTTTCAGATTTAAAATTACAGGGATCCCTTTCTTTAAAGAAAAGGCTGAGACCCAGAAGACCTCAGCAAAAGTGTGCATTCATTCTCCCTTTAATATTTTTTTTCCTATTGCATAAAAAAGACTTAAAATGACGGGTAAGTTAGAGTATTCTTACAAATCCATATTCAAAATTAATTAAAATGACAAATAATAAATCATATTAAGTAATTAGATATAAAGATATGATTCTTTAGAGTTTTTAGTAATTCAGTAAGGACACAATAAATTGATCAATAATGCGAGTCAAGACATATATAATGTTGCTAAAGATTTAAAACAATTTATTAATATTATAAACTGTTTTCAACAATGATAATAACAAGAAATGTGTCTTGAGCAGCAAATCATAATATTAGAATATTATTAGGGCAACTTTATTTATTAGTAGCAATTAATTAGTCAAAATATTTATATATGTATTCACATATTCAGTCATTTAGCAGGTGCTTTTATCCAAAGCGACTTACAAATTAGGATAATAGAAGCAATCAAAACCAACAAAAGAGCAATAATATGCAAGTGCAATGATAAGTCAGCCCAATGCAGTACACGTAGCAAGGTGTTTTTATTTTTTATATATAATAAATAAAAAGAAAACAAGTCGATTAAAAAAAAAAAAAAAGAATAGGGAACATTTTTTAAAGAAAACAAGCAGTTAGAAGAACACAGAAAGTTTAAATGTTAGAGGGGGGATGTTTTTTCTTAATAAAAAAAGAAAACAAATAAATAAAAAATAATTAGAATAAAGAGTGCTAGAGTTAGACAGAGGGTCAAAAAAGAGATGTGTTTTATAGCATTTTATTAACAAATAAACACATTAATTATATGTTTCCAGAAATAGCTGTTTATGGGTAATGCCATTTCATTTTTCAGTAGCCTGTGCATTATTACAAAACAACTCTTTTCTAATTTGAATGACAATTCTGCATCCTGTTTGGCTCGATTAACATTCAGGAACTGGATTAGAATTTCAAAAAGCCAATTTCATTTCAGATTCTGGATGTTGCACAACCCTGCTGGAGGTCATTATTATAGGCGCTCATTGTAATCATATTGTTGTTGTGTTGCACCAGTGTCGCTGCTGAAGAACCTGAAACACGCCAACATCGTAACGCTGCATGACATCATCCACACGGACCGATGTCTCACCCTTGTCTTTGAGTATCTGGTAAGCCACGTCGCACAGCTTTTCTTTTGAATGCTATGAAAACAGTAGCAGCCTGTCCACAGTGCTTTGTGATTTTGGGCGGGGTGGTAGTTGACGTATATTCCTCTTCAAAGTGACAGGACCAGTCTGTTTTAAATGCCATTTTAACGTCATAACCTATTGTCTTTGCAGGACAGTGACTTGAAGCAGTACCTCGACAACTGTGGAAACCTAATGAGCATGCACAATGTGAAGGTAACAGCCAAAAACCCCAACAAGCTTACCAATTAAAAGTCAACAGAGCTGTCGACGTAGGCAGCATCCTAATGCTAAATAGTAATAGAGACGTGTCGGTTGATTCTGATAAGAGTGTGGCATGTTAACATGTTGCTAAGTTTCCAATGACAAGCAGTTTGTCAATCGATTTTGAGCACAAAGCTGCTCGACAACATCACAGCCAATCAGAAGATACGCTTCAATACACAGTTGCGAAGAACAGGATTTTGGACCAATGAGATTTCACTGGGCGGGGCTACCTAGCAGACCCAGAGAAGCCATTAAGTCTCATTTGTGATTTTTCTTAACTATAGAGAAATTGGGAACCCATAATTGACTAATTAGTTTGTTTAAATGACTAATAAGTCAATTTATTAAAAGAAATTATGTATAGATCTCTAGCTGACATTTCAAACACTGATTAACAGCATCTAATGATTTGGAAATAGCCCATATGTTTTATGATAATGGGTAATTTAGGCTGAAAATTAATAAATTAATAAAAACGACACTAACAGCAGTAATCAGCTTTTCTAATTCGACAGCTAATAGCTTTTTGCATGTCACTTTATCATGTTGCACCTGGATAAAACATGGTGTCAGGCATAAAATAAAATAAAATTTGGGGGAAACGAGGTTGTTAAAATTTTATATTAAAAAACATTTCATTGACAATTGTCATTATTGAATTAAAAAATATAGCTGAATTTTAAACTTTCAAATATTTGAGAATATTTCGCAATGCATTCTGGGATTGCGCTTCAAAGTGTAAATGACAACAATTTTCATTTCATCGTCCCTTTCAATGCAATGTAAAATAAACTGAAATAAAATAGATAAAAACATTTAGTTTAACTATAGATAAACTACTAAAATAAAAACTAATAAAAGCTATTAAAAACACAATCGCACACATCAACATAACTAACTAAAATTAAAAATAAATATAAAATATTACAAAATAAAAATAAAATATTATAAATTCAAAAATATATTATTTCAACTATAAAATTGTATCAATTAATGATAATAGCATCCCAATTATACTAAAATAGCAATAAATGATAACTATTTTTAGTATCATCTTAGAAGAAAGCTGTCTACATTTAAAATGCTGTCTTTGTTGGTACTTTAAGTTTAGAAATGCTAACATCCGCCTCTCTGTCCTTGTAGATATTTATGTTCCAGCTTCTTCGTGGTTTATCATATTGTCATAAAAGGAAGATCCTCCACCGGGACCTGAAGCCTCAGAATCTGCTCATTAATGACAAGGGAGAACTCAAACTGGCAGACTTTGGTGAGACTTTCTTACAAGGCCTGAATTTTCACTGATGAGTTTACTTTGGTGCGCTGTACAAAGAATATCTGGCTTGTTTTTAGCACATTACCCAGCAGCGGTCTCCCATGTGACTCTTGGCTCGGATTCTGGGTTACCCAGCAACGTTTGTTCATCGCCTTAACTATCTGTCTAATCTTGCTTGTTAAGGTTTGGCCAGAGCAAAATCAGTCCCAACAAAAACCTATTCGAATGAGGTTGTGACCTTGTGGTATCGACCTCCCGATGTCCTGCTGGGTTCCACAGAGTACTCAACACCGATAGACATGTGGTAAGATGTTTCAACCATAAACCACTGCTAGAAAACACTGAACACAATAGAGCTACAGTACGGCATCGGCCACAATGTGTTGCTAACATTAGGAAAGCTTCATGCAAAACTAATAATGCTCATACACAATACTCAGAGACTACAAAAAGGCAAAAATAGTCCATAATCTAAAATTATAATCATGATATATCCCGGAGACCGGGCTCTTTTGACTTTGGTCAGTAAACAACATCACAGCAACCACCAAACAACTTACCACTCATATTTTCTTACAGTCAAATTTAAATATGCTAATTTTAACCATAAATCAGTCATTAGTTACATTTGCAAACAAAGCACTACTCATATTTTCTTCATATTAACTTATCCTTTTAAATTAGACAGGTTTAACCATTTAAACTAGACAAATTTAATAATGTAAATGATATCAAATTAACCAATTTAACTAAACCAATGTAACCATTTAAATAATACAAATGTAACAAAATCTTTTCTTTCTCGAGACGTATTTAACCAGCCAATGTAACCATTTAAATAAATAAATATAACCATTTAAATTAGAAATTATAGTTGAATTAGATACATTTGTAAAAAAGAAAAAAAAAAGAAAAAGAAAAACACCACTCATATTTCCTTCAGCAAATGTAAAAACCTGCTTAAAATGTGTCAAATTTATTCCTTTTAAATTAGACACATTTAACCATTTAAATAATATAAATTTAACCAATTTCAAAATTTTAATAATACAAATGTAACCCTGAAATCATACAAATTTAATTTAAATCTGCAAACAAAGCACCACTCATATTTTCTCTAGACACATTTAACCATTTTAACTAGCCAATGTAACCATTTAAATTAGAGATTAGTTGAATTAGATAAATTTAAGTATTTGCATCTATTTGAGTTAAATAAATTAAATTAAATTCCATAAGGTACTTATTCGATTACTTTAATTTGAATAAATTGAATCAATTTAATTGGTAAAAAAAATGTAAATAAATAAATAGTTAAAATATGAGACTTATTATTATGAGGTTATTGTGCATTTAAATAAATTCAATTCATTAGTACTGTTATATAAATCTTACTTGTTTTATTTATGTATGACTGATGAATATGCATCACATTAAGTTAATGTTAAAAGTAAAACTGTAATAGATGAAAACTCTTAAATATATGCCAAGCATTTATTGTATACTGTTAACACGAGTCAAGTTTTATTTCTTACAAAGTGTTTTTGAGATGATTGCCATCACTGGAACTTTTTTGCTTTCTCAGCACTCAAACACATTCAATTCAAGTCTTTTTTTTATTTTATTATTTATTCAACATCTCATGTCAAAACAACTAAATGAATGGGTTCACATAACCTTTTGTTTTAAAAAAAAAAATCCCATTTATGAACCTCATGAAATAATACATCAAACTGCCTTTTGATCGTGCCAAAGAGCTCTTGACTGTTGCTCAGTCCTCCAGAAGAAACATTAAGTTAGAAAATTGAATTCTGTCTTTCCTGACACAACCTTTTAACATCACACACGCACCCTGACACGCACTCCTCGGGCAACCTTGGATAGCTGACACGGACTCGGACATAAATGCTTTTTTAAAGCTAAGCCGTCCTGTTCGATAAAAATGCCGTTGTGTTTAATCCTCAGGATTAGTCCAGTGGGCTAATCAATCCGAGCGTGACAGCAGCCACATGTGTCTTTCCCATATCTCCACCTCGCAGCTTTCCCCAAACTACCCTCCAGTCAAGCAGACGTCAAACTGTGATAGGAGAATATTCTCAGAGACGCCGTATCTAAAACATCTGTGACAGTCCTGATCTGATATATTCAAATGATGTCTGCTGGCTTCATTTAAAAGCTTTGACGTATAGAATAACAGCACTGAAATTAAAAGAGATTTTATGATCATAACAGCAGTAAAATGATGGATGTCTCTGTATGACTATAGGGGCGTGGGCTGTATCCTGTACGAAATGGCGACAGGCCGTCCCATGTTTCCTGGATCGACTGTCAAAGAGGAACTACACCTGGTATTTCGCCTCATGGGTACGAGAAACATTTTGTGTCATTTTAATTATGTATAAATTACAACACTTGAAAATAAAGGTTTTTTATTGGCATCTGTGGGGCATCTGAAATCTTTCCAATCCACAAAAGATTCTTTAGATTATTAAAATGTTCTGGCAAATGTGAAAATCTGGTTACATTTGCATGTTTAAATTACATTTCTCATTTTAATTAGATCAATTTGTCTAGTTAAAACAACTGTACAGAACCATTCTAAAGTTAGTTAGGTGTTTTAATGTTTTTAAAATATGCCTTTTGCTCACCAAGTCTGCATTTATTTTATTAAAAATACAGTAAAAACACATTGTGCGAAGTGACCGCTGCTGACACAGCTGACTGCCATCTCGTCCTTATGTTGCATTGCGTAAAATAATGCAATAATTTACAGTAAAGACTATAAATTAAATAGAATGTATACAAACCTTTATTTCGCTGAAGAAGTGCACCAAATCAGTGTGTACTCTCCCGTGTACTCACTGTCTCACTGTAACTCAGCAGCTGGGTTGTTTTGTCGGAGACAGGCTCAACCCAGCGGTTGGCTAGAAAAAAAATGACCCAGCAGCTAGAAAACAGAAAAACCACCAAGCACCTGGGTAAAAAATATATTAAAAATAACCCAATAAAATGACCCAACAGGCTGAACCCAGCATTTTTAGAGTGCAGTAATGCAACATATTATTACAATTTTAAACAATTGTTTCTATTTGAATATATTTTCAAATGTAATTTATTCCTGTGATGCAAAGCTGAATTTTCAGCATCTTTACTCCAGTCTTCAGTGTCACATATATAAATCACAAAAAAAAAACATGTAGACTTTCTTTGTATCCAAAACTCTTTGTTTCAACTTTACTTACTAAGTGACTTTCTGGCACTCTCAGATTGAGTGATTACATGCTCCTCAAAAGCGCTCGTTCCAGCAAGCAGCTGTAAACATGACAACCTGTGCAATGTGATTCAGAAGCTGTAAAAAGCCAGCCAACCGAATCAGAGCTTGCCAGATAAACAAAACTTTTTCTTTTTTTTTAATGCAATATGCATCAGGCGGTCAGCGAACGGGCTGCGGGTGCCCCGTCTGAAGCTGAATGGAGGTATAATTATCTCACTGTAGGACACATACTAAAATACTTTCATTTTTTTCCGTAACCAGGCACCCCAACTGAGGAGAGCTGGCCCGGAATCACAGCTAATGAGGAATTCAAATCCTACCTGTTTCCTCAGTACAGAGCACAAGCGCTCATTAATCATGTGCCCAGGTACCACAGAAACACCACAAACTAACTTGCAAGCAACAGGACTAGCTTTCGGCTTCTTTAAATAAAGCGTACAAACAAAAACACACCTGTATGTATAAATAACAACAGAGCTCTATGTTTTGGAGACTTTGCATGCTATGAATTATAGATGGTGAATATTGTAATATAAAGCATGTTTTTTTTGTTTTGTTCTTTAAGGCTTGACACAGAGGGAATAGATCTTCTTACCGCTCTACTGCTGGTAAGTGAAATAATCTGGGGGAAAAAATTTGGATTATTCTGATTTGAGCTAGAAACATACTTTATGCAAGTATGCAAACACAAATTTGAAGTCTCAGCTACGGCACCACAAGTGTGAGTATTTCTGGGTTGTTAATAATTAAAAGTCCTGCATTGTACAGATTTTATTTTTTTTTTTGTTACAAAATAAACCATTTAATGTTTAATTTCATTCATTTCAATGTTTAGAATATACACAATTTCATAATTATTAAACCAATAGTTCACCCAAAAACAAAAATTTGCTGAAATTTTACTCACTCTCTGGCCATCCAAGATGTTTGTTTCTTCATCAGAACAGATTTGGAGAAATGTATTGCTCACCAATGGATCCCCTGCAGTGAATGGGTGCCGTCAGAATGAGAGTCCAAACAGCTGATAAAAACACAATAATTCACATCACTCCAGACCATCAATTAATTTCACGTGAAACAAAAAGTTGCATCTTTGTAGGAAACAAATACATCAAGATGTTTTAACTTTAAACCGTCGCTTCTAGACAAAATACGGTCCATAATGTTGTGCTCTCACAGCAAATTTGTTTAAAACTGCACATATTTCAGACGATAAAAATTTAAGGACTCATACTTTGGCTGAAAGCAATGGTTTGAAGTTAAAAATATGTTAACGATCGATTCGTTTCTTACAAACCCACAGCTTTTTGCTTCATAAGATGTTAATTGATGGACTGGAGTGGTGTGGATTACTGTGTTGTTTTTATCAGCTGTTGGGACTCTCATTCTGACGGCACCCATTCACTGCAGAGGATCCAATGGTGAGCAAGAGATGTAATGCTACATTTCTCTCAATATGTTCCAATGAAGAAACATCATTGGACTTTCATTGCACTTTTAGTTCTTTATGCCCTCCTAAATATTTCAAAATCTACCTGGTCTCATGGCATTTACGTACCTGGGTGCACTTTTTAGCGTGACACGAAATACGTACCAATAAGTACATATCACTGCAGTTTCCAAAATAAATGAACACTTTCACAAAAATTTACAGAGTTGCGATTAATAAAGCGTAATTTTCGCACAATTACTTGAAGAATATCATGCTATGACTTCAAAACAATATTAATATGCTGGGAGATTTGAAAACTGATGCTTTTGAACGTTAGCATCGCACACATCCAGCTTCATATTTATGGGTTTTCATAGTTGACAAGTTTGTTCGGTAGCTCTCGGAGTACAGAGACGGACTTAGGAGACGAGAAGCACCGGTTCGAATCCCGTGTAACTACGGTTCGACAAAGCAGTTAAAATCTGCGTAAAAGGAAGTTCAAATAGCACAGCTGCATCAGCTAATATGTTTTTATATCAGTTTTGCAATTGTTAACACTATCGGGTAGGTTTAGGGCTGGATTTGGTGTAGGGCATATTTCCAACTTTTAGCGACAGTCCCCGGATATTTGAATTCTGAACCGCCGCAATACGTATCTGAAGCAACGTAATAAAAAAAACAGCAATACGTAGCAATATCTACGTAATAAAAACATGCCAGGGTTCACATATTGAACCTGTGTTTTAGCGCCACTCAGTGGACATTTCTATTTGAAACTGCGGCGAAACGTGCAGCAAGGTACGTAAAGCGGTGTCGCACAAATAGTGCGCAGAGGTACGTATTTTTATGAGACTAGGTTGTTCAAATTAGCAGCATATGTGCTCCTTGGAAAAAATACAAAATAAATAAAATAATAATAATAATAATAATAATAAGTAAGCGTCAAGCCCTTTATTTATGTACTTGCACATATTATCTGAATTGCTCTGTTCTGTCAATAGTTATCTGTACTTTTCTTGGAATGTTGAGGAGGAGCCAATGAGACATGAGATAATAGATTTACACAATATGAGGATTTGCCAGTCTATATCAGATGTCAGAAAGAACAGCCCTGCAGGGCTGTACTGAGAAGAGTCCAAAAACACACACACATACCTAGCCAGCAGTGGTACTGTGTTTAGAAACGCCCTGCTGATGAAGGTCATCGAAGGACGACATATGGTAGAATAGCAGGAAAACAATATTTCTGGTATCACAGCATGGATAAAACAGGAAAGTTACTGGCTATTTTGATAGAAAAATGTAAGCAAGTCACTGTCTATACATCTGATAAAGTGTCATTTATTGTTAAAAAAACACAGCTGTCTTAACAGATGATAACAATAACTAGGTGTGCACCTGTAAATACTGTCATGCAACTATGCATGCAATTGTGTTGATATCTGCATAACAAGAGATTAATAATCCGATAATACTGATATTCACACTTTTCTGTTGGTTAATATCAGGTCATACTGATAAATGTCTCCAACACATCACTACAACATGCTAAAATTTATGTAAAAACTGCTCATTCTCAGCCGAGAAACACGTATCGGCAGCATTTTTTGTACTGTTATAAGTATTATTATTATCAATAACAATATTAGGCTCAGACTGGTCACAAATATTCATATTTTTTAACACTGTGTTTTTAGCCATGTGTTACTGTAATCCAGTGGTTCCCAAACCTGTCCTGGAGGACCCCTAGCCCTGCACCTTTTGTATGTCTCCCTTATCTAACACACCTGACTCCACTCATCAGCTCGTTAGTAGAGACTGCAAGAACTAAACTGGGTGTGTCTGATTAGGGAGACATACAAAATGTGCAGGGCAGGGGGTCCTCCAGGACAGGTTTGGGAACCACTGCTCTAATCATTACACCGTGTCAAAAATCAAAAATCAAATATTTATTAAAAATCAGATGAAAAAAAAAACCTTCTAATTAAAATGACTAAATAATAAGCAATTATATTTATGCAAAGATGTTTTGCAATCAGAATGTTCACAAATTAATATTACAAATTTATGTTTTACCAACACAAGCCCCTAGTCTTCTAATAGTCTAATCATGTACAGGTGCATCTCAATAAATTAGAATGTCGTGGAAAAGTTCATTTATTTCAGTAATTCAACTCAAATTGTGAAACTCGTGTATTAAATTCAATACACACAGACTGAAGTAGTTTAAGTCTTTGGTTCTTTTAATTGTGATTATTTTGGCTCACATTTAACAAAAACCCACCAATTCACTATCTCAACAAATTAGAATATGGAGACATGCCAATCAGCTAATCAACTCAAAACACCTGCAAAGGTTTCCTGAGCCTTCAAAATGGTCTCTCAGTTTGGTTCACTAGGCTACACAATCATGGGGAAGACTGCTGATCTGACAGTTGTCCAGAAGACAATCATTGACACCCTTCACAAGGAGGGCAAGCCACAAACATTCATTGGCAAAGAAGCTGGCTGTTCACAGAGTGCTGTATCCAAGCATGTTAACAGAAAGTTGAGTGGAAGAAAAAGTGTGGAAGAAAAAGATGCACAACCAACCGAGAGAACCGCAGCCTTACGAGGATTGTCAAGCGAAATCAATTCAAAAATTTGGGTGAACTTCACAAGGAATGGACTGAGGCTGGGGTCAAGGCATCAAGAGCCACCACACACAGACGTGTCAAGGAATTTGGCTACAGTTGTTGTATTCCTCTTGTTAAGCCACTCCTGAACCACAGACAACATCAGAGGTGTCTTACCTGGGCTAAGAAGAAGAAGAACTGAACTGTTGCCCAGTGGTCCAAAGTCCTCTTTTCAGATGAGAGTCTGGAGGAAGGGTGGAGAAGCTCATAGCCAAAGTTGCTTAAAGTCCAGTGTTAAGTTTTCACAGTCTGTGATGATTTGGGGTGCAATGTCATCTGCTGGTGTTGGTCTATTGTGTTTTTTGAAAACCAAAGTCACTGCACCAGTTTACCAAGAAATTTTGGAGCACTTCATGCTTCCTTCTGCTGACCAGCTTTTTAAAGATGCTGATTTCATTTTCCAGCAGGATTTGGCACCTGCCCACACTGCCAAAAGCACCAAATGTTGGTTAAATAACCATGGTGTTGGTGTGTTTGACTGGCCAGCAAACTCACCAGACCTGAACCCCATAGAGAATCTACAGGGTACTGTCAAGAGGAAAATGAGAAGCAAGAGACCAAAAAATGCAGATGAGCTGAAGGCCACTGTCAAAGAAACCCGGGCTTCCATACCACCTCAGCAATGCCACGCCGAATTGAGGCAGTAATTAAAGCAAAAGGAGCCCCTACCAAGTATTGAGTACATATACAGTAAATGAACATACTTTCCAGAAGGTCAACAATTCACTAAAAATGTTTTTTTTTTTTATTGGTCTTATGAAGTATTCTAATTTGTTGAGATAGTGAATTGGTGGGTTGTTGTTAAATGTGAGCCTAAATCATCACAATTAAAAGAACCAAAGACTTAAACTACTTCAGTCTGTGTGCACTGAATTTATTTAATACACGAGTTTCACAATTTGAGTTGAATTACTGAAATAAATGAACTTTTCCATGACATTCTAATTTATTGAGATGCACCTGTATATATATTATCAATAATATGAATTATTGTGTCAAAATTTAGAAATTATTACTACAAATAATATAAATTAAAAGATCAACTATTAATCAATTAAACATAATAAATCTCAAATAAAAAATAAAAACAATCATTGTAGCATAACTAATAAATCATTATGCATCGGGTCTAAAATATAATAATAATATATCAGAATAATCTTAAATTTAAAAAAAAAGAATTATTGTGGCAAAACTAAGTAATAAAATAATTAACAAAAAAAATTAGATCAACTACTAATCAATTATGAATGATCTGCACTATTCAATTAAAATCAATAAATCATAACTAAAATCCATATTAAAATTTTTTTTTATAAAAAATAAAAAAAACATCGGTCAAGCTCTAGCATTAGAAAAGACATTTATGTGTGATTTCTAACAAGCTCACAGCACATGTGCAGACTCAGAGGCCAGTGAGGTGCTGTTTAATGCCATGGAACTGCAACTGTCTTCAGCTCCCACAAATCCCTGGGTGAAAAAAGGCCCTCGTTAAGAGTTTCGCTGCTGAGACGGAGTGAGCTCAGAAGCTAATTATGGTGTCAACTTCCCCTCTCTGCCTGCTCTCCTCCAGGTCCAATTAGTTTGATACAGGCAGGGGTGTCAGGCACGGAGCATTATAGCGTTATCAAAACACAGGTAAACAAACGCAGGCTGACACCTTCACGCTTCACTCAGGTACAGGCAAGAGTAAGGACCTTTCAGAGAAATATTGTTCAAGATTATGTTGGGGGAATGACTGAACAAAGAGGGGTGCCACAGGCTAAAGACTCAATGCTGATCACAGCGCTCTGACTGTAGTCTACAGTATACGTTGCATATACAGTAATGCATCTAAGTGGTAGAGCTAGCCTATATATTGTATTGTAAATAGAAAAAAATGAATGAACAACAGATTATTGAAGTACATTTTACAAGAAAATACTTTTTCAGTTTTTTTCTACTTCAACATTTAATTAATGTGTTACTTGCCATTTCTCTGTAATTAATTCTGGAATTTACTAGCAATTTCTAAGTGATAAATTGTTTCTACACAATTGTTTTTTTTGTTTGTTTTTTTTTTTTTCAGTGTACATTTCAGGACAAAAAAAAAATGCAGGAAAAATGTCCTCAAAATCTGAGAAGATATTTTTGGAATTTATCATTCAGAGCAACTAAAATCTCTTTATTCACTGGTTTTAGAGGGATTTTGACCCCTTTTAAAATAAATAAATAAATATTTTAAAATGTCTTAGTTTAAAAAAAAAAAAAACACTAAAAGTTGTGTTTTAGGTTTAGGATTTAGTATAAGACTTGTCTACACTTTTCCGTGTCTACATTGTCAACATTTTTTTCTCTCTCTTCATTAAGTGGGTTTGCTGGTCTTAGTCTCCCAACCTGGTCAGACTCCTTTTTTTGCTGGTTTTAGAGGGGTTTTTGGGCCACTTTTGGCTAGTCAGACTGGAAAGCCAACTTAAACCAGCTAAAATGATTAGCTTAATTTACGAAATTTTAAGGTCAATACACTTGGTCTCCAGAATGGCAGTAGGGTAAATGTAATTAAAAGGGTTTATAAATGTGCCAAATAATGTCCTAAATAAAATCTATACATACAAACTTTACCCTGATGGTGTCAGATGGTAAAAAGCATAAAAAAAAGAGGTAGGGTCAGTGTGTAATAGTTACGATTCGTTTAATTTAACAACAGAATAAGTCGTCAATGGGAGGTCTAAGATTGTGTGCTTTTGTATTTCGGCAGAATGAGGTATTTGTGTAGAAACGTGAATGCGTTTCTCTCTTTCTCTCTGCGCGTTCTGATGGCGCGCGCAGCTTGAGTGCGCGCTGACCTGTCATTATGATGAAAGACCGCGGAGCGCGCGATTCGTTAATGGTGACAGCGGCCTTAATGAGTCCGAACCGTGCACCTGTTTCTCATCAAACCCCGCTGACTGATCGCGCCGTCAGCCTCACACAATGCGCTTTGAACGCTCTGCTCGCTTGAAACACCGCCAAACTTCGCCGGAGACAATTTTATAACTTTGTATGAGATGACAGCAGGGTGATGGGTGCTTCATTATTTAAAACTATTTTATAGCTCAGGCATCAACAAGTCAGAGGAGCTGTGCTCAAATCGAGTCATTAGTGAAGAGCACACACGACGGGGAAGATCACAGGCGGCTACTGTAACTTGCACTCTAGTGAACAAAACACTGAAGGAAGCATTGCGCATGCGCACACGTCACATAAAGGATCAGCATTCAAGCTCTGTGCCTTTAGTGCATTTTTGTTTGCTTTGAGAGTATCTACTGTACTTATAAAAATAGGTAATTTTAATTAAAACAAAACTACAGTCTTTCTCTGCTGAGAAAAAAAAAACATTAATAAAAAAATATTCTGAAATTTATATTATATTTAAAGTAATGTATGTACAGTATGTGTATTTTTTTTTTTTTAAATGTTATAGAGTACTTAACTGATCAAATTTCATTTTAATTAAACTTAGGTTGATTAAGGCATATTTATATATATCTTAACATATGGTAAATTCAGATTGAAATATTATGTATAATATTAATATTATTTATATGAGCAATATCACACTCTTAGCCATGCTATTTATCGGCACGGCTGTGATTCGGCCGTAGGTAATCGGTAGGTACGGCTACGAGTGTGATAATGTGTTTATACAACAGTTCGACGGCACAAGTGTGTAAATACATAAGAAACAACAACGGAGTGTCTTTAAAAAAAAAACTTTAAAAACATGGAGTCCGCCATGACACACGCTGTGAGAAATACTGTGTGGGGAGTGATACAAACGTAGTTTGTATCTGTAAACACGAGAATATCACACTCCTCTCAGCCAATCCGATTCGAGGACCAAAAAGAACTGTTGCATAAATTGTAATAGTTTATATATATATATTTTTTTTTTTTTTTTTTTTGCACCATTTTATCATTATTTGGTCAGACGAATACATACTGGAAAAAAATAAATTCTCTGTTTTACCCTCATTTTTTTGTTTTGTTTGTTTTTTTCTCTCTGTTCAGTATGACACCAAGCGCAGGATTTCGGCCGAGTTGTCTCTGAGACACTCTTACTTCCTGACTCTGGGCGAGAACATTCACTCCATACCTGACAGTGAGTTTATCCCAACATTTTAATTATTTCTAGAATCTGCTTATAATCATCACAGCACGAGCCTTATAATCTGTCTTTAACCTTGATGAAACAACAAAAGACAATACATTTGCTTTGATCATCACCCACTTGTCTTCTATCCTCTCTAGCCTCATCTGTGTTTTCACTGAGGGAGATCCAGCTACAGAAGGATCCGGGACACAAGAGCTCAGTATTCCAGCCGCCAGGTATTCAACTGCTTTGACATCTTGTGCAACTTGATCATGTTTAGTCATGCCCATTAATCCCATCCATAAACCTGTAAGATTAAATGCTTTAAAACATACTCACCTGCACTCCTGCAGATCCGTCTAACAGTGGGTCATTTTCTCCAAATCCAGGTCGAGGCAAGAACCGCAGACAAAGCATATTCTGAGGACAAAAATCAAAGTGGTGTGCATGGAGAGATCGCCAGAACAAAACCATTATGAAGCAACCAGCTTTGTTTCTCCATCCAAAACATGCATGCATGCATGCATCCATTCACATACACACCAATTTATTAGTCAGAAAACGGACTGTATAGAAGTGAATCATCCTCAGTCATAACATGAGCTGGTTACAAGTGTAACCAAGGCTCAAATCAAATCTCTCCTACAATTTATTGCAAACCTAAAAACCACACTGATCCTAAAGCTCAAAGCTTTAAATGGAAAGACATTTAGACTTGAGTTCAGCCTCTTCTCCGCCTATATCTAGTAGTATTTTCAGACGTCCATTGTATTTTTAATTGTGCGTGTATGTGTATGTGCAAGAAACATGATAGCTTCATGTCCTAATTTTCCACCGAGTGAAATTTCCTTCATTTCTGTTTGAGGTTTGACTTGTTTTGCCATACGTGTTTGATGAGTTATTGCACAAGCTGATATTGCGGTTTATTTCATAAGCATTCATTCAGTACTATAATACAGAGAAGAGCTGACACATTAAACATGTAAATTGTCATAGAAATATTTGAGCCATTGAATAGAGAATTACTTGAATTCTATCATGATACCATTTAAGTTCAACTACTAAAGGTGCTGTAAGTGATTTTAGAACAGAATTCTTCTAAATCCCACCCTGTCCACAAAATGATTGACAGGCAAAGAGTGTATCTGGCTAGAAAAAAAGCTGTACTTGCTTACAGCATCTTTATCTAGTTACTAATATATGAAATCTTCAAAAGGTGCCTTTTGCAGACCGTAAGAGATGATGGGGTCCAATTTTACACCTTTCGAAAAACCATCTACTTCAATCTCCTCGAGGATCTCGGTCCTTTCAAGTAATTGCACATGCAGATATTCGTTTTGCCATTTAAGCTAATTGCTACTCCGTATTTGCACATGGCATGCAAGTGTCCTGGACCTGAAACCTAATGTTGTTCACCTTCTCCTACTGTATCTTGTAGTTTAAAAATGAAAGCACTATGCCTCTTTATTGTAAATGGCACGGAGCACAAGCAAGTTTTACAGTGGACAGAAATGAAAAGCTTAGTTATTTAAAGGCCACAGAAATATTGAGAATGAGTGACAAAGAGGAAATTCTATCAAATATAATGACTTAAAAGGATTTAGTTTAACGTTACTGCAGCAGCGGCACTAATTTATGTGTTTTGTGGTAAATGAAAATATTTTAAATACTCTATTGAAAAGAATTAATATATAAATATATGTATTTTGACAAGTGTTTTCTTTATTCTCAGTGAACTTCTGCCAGAAAAAAAAAAAAAAAAAACTATGGTATTAAATGAACTTAGATGATGTCTAAATGTTTTATAAAAGATTTAGATTTTTGTATGCAATGTGATATTAAATATTTTGTGTGATTTGTCTATTCTATTATGATATTCTGAAGCTGAATGTATTGTGACTGCGAAAATGCCAAAAATAATTAAATAATAAACTAAATAAATGATGACTTTCCTGAGTTGAACCATGGGAATGTGACTAACCTCGTCTCAAACAATAGTCTTACTGTCCTGAATGGTGCTATTTGCCATTGGTACATTTCACAAAGTAAACTTGAAATAGGATTTGGTCCAGGCAATATACTGTCTCCAGGACAGCGAGATAAACCTGCGTGCATATTAGTGTGTGCATTGTTAGCATAGCTGCAACAAAAGTCTTGTATAAGAACTCGTTGGACCTGTCAAATGAACTCTGTACGGCTCAAATGAAAATATCTGTAAAACAAAACAGTCCAAATATGAGCGACGCCCCAGGCAGCAGTGTGTGATTTCTTACCCTCACATTTATGTTGACTTTAATGACGACCAACCTGTTGAGAAACACACCTGTTGCACGGATCTGTTTGAATCTTTTAAATGAATCATTTCGTTTTCTTGAACCGGTTCGTTTGAGTCACGAGTCGCTAAGTGTTATTTTTGGCCAGGACCAGGTTTGATAAAACATGTGCCACTGATCTCCTCCTGGCTGATAGTGTTGGAATTTTAAATTATTTTAAAATTATTAATTAACTAGTTCGTTCATCCAATGATCGCTGCGTGGCATAAACGTTTATTGCAATTAAATATTAGCCTAAGTTAAATGCTCGTCGTCGTATGTTGGTATATCTGTTATTTGGGCCGATGTCATATTTTGCGTTGATAACGACTTCAGTATGTTTAAATTTATATCTAATGGGAGGCTGTACAAGATTATAATTTCCTAATGAGTTTCTTTGACTTTTCAAAAAACACACACAACACATGACCAGCGCTTCTCCACAAACGAGTCAGTTCAGACTGAATCGTTCAAAACCGATTCGAATGAACAACTCACTCGCGGATCGGACAAGCATCGCTCTGATGACTCTGAACACGCAACTATCACTTTAGGCAAGTCTCATCTCACACCCAGGATGAATTCCACTGCGTAAATGCTTCAAGAAACACCTCAGAAACTTTCTCCAGCATGAAGCAACTGATTAATGAACGGATCTCCGCATTATTCCGCAGTAACTGGCAGCATACTCTTACATATTGGAGTGTATTCTTTAGTTTTGGACTATGTGTCGCTTTTCTGGGTCCGACCATTCTGGACCTGAGATGTCAGACTCAGTCCACGCTACAGGGGATCACTCTGGTCTTCTTCTCCCAACAGTTTTTCCTCTTTATTGGAAGCACCATTGGAGGATTCTTCAGTAAAACGTGAGTGTTTTGAAGAGATGTATTGCAATTGATATTTGATTTCTTTATTCTTTGGTGGTTGTCATGTAATGTCAAACTGTCTCAGTAGTATGACATGTTAAATTAATTTTAAAATATTTAAAGGAAAATTTCCCTGACCTTAATTATTAGGTCAATGCTACACATGCAGCTATTATGATCTTATATTACTGTAATATAGAATATTGGTGCTTTTAAAAATTCTAAATTATTTTAAATCAGAAAAAAAGTACATTATAAGTCCTAAAGATATATACACTGTAATTGTAAATATCTATGCTGAATAAAAAGGGTTAATGGGCCTGGTGTATGGCAGCTTCCTTGTATAATATTTTATTTACAGTTGTGGTTATACAGCTTTTAAGAAAACATTTACTTGGACTACTTCCTCAAAACAATAAGGAACTGAAAAAGAGGGCTTTTGAAGATTATCTATCTATCTGTCTGTCTATCTATAGGCAGGCCTATGCTGATATAATAATGAACTGTATGGTGGCTTATATTAAAAACAAATCCTACACAAATCAAAAGAAATATGCTTCAAACATTATAAACTATAACAGAAAAGATGGTTAACCTATGTTTGGTTGTTTCAAAAGTAACAATTTATGTTTTACTTTCTCTAGACTTATTCAAATCAGTTTTTTTCTGATACAGTTGTGCTTTAAAGTTATAAGAAAGAGTAAAGGCTGGAATACACTACACAGCTTTTAAAATCTGAATAGATTTTACAGTAAACAGTCATAGAAGAAAACTGGCCATCATACACTAAACGACTGCGGATCACACACTCCCAGACTTTAAAGTCTTTCTGATCACAACAAACTCGCACAGAAACGTGTCGTGACAAATGAAAACAAATCAGCTGAAAATATTACGACTGAATGGAAACGTAGTCTGAAACTGACCATCATACACACTGCGATTTTCTATGAATTCTAATTCAAATCTGCAGACTGGCTCTGATTTTTGGCAATAGCGTCAACTTCTCCAGACTGTAAATCAGGGGAAAATCGTGAAGTGTATTCCATCCTTAAGTTAGTATCGTGACGACAGATACACTTCCTCATGAGATAAAGCATTTTAAATGCATCCTGCATGATATAAACCGTTTTTGGCAGCCTCTAATCATCGTAACCGATTATTTGATTTCTTTAGGACTGATTGGTTTCTAACCCATCCGTGGCCTCTCTCTGGAAATCCCAGTAGTGGTCATGCGCTCATTAAAGTCGTGCTGTCTCGGTTATCTGGGATGCGAGCCACAAAGACATACGCTACCCTACTGTTGTTTTGCCTGACAGATAAAGATATGATCAAGAACTTCACTTTTTTTGAAGTGCATTTTTGTAAGTGGGTTCAGGAACAACATCTGCTCCTTTAAAACAACATTATAAGGTGGAGCTGAGTGATTTTCATATAAGCAAATAACTACTGATAATCACTGTTTATATTAGTTTCCAGTTTGTTTTGCAGTCACCCCACAGTTCTAAGACTATACCATGGAATTATTGACTGAAAAACAAGTAAAACTATGCAGATACTATAGCCATGGCTTGGCTCTCTCGTGCTTTAGTCATGTTTTATCCTCCGGTCTCTTTTAATTGCTTTTATTTGGACTTTTTTGGAATTTTTTATTTAGCAAGATGGAAACTTGTGCTCTCAGTGTTACACTAGTCCCTTTCTTTTTGTTTTCCTCATTTCAGATAATCGCATTACTTTGTTTATCTCTGTGGATTTGGGTACGGTTGCCTTGTAAAAGATCTTTATCTCTGTTTTACAGTCCTGACTATATTTAACCACATTCTCTGTATTTACCTCTATCTGTTCTGCTCTATTGATTTTACAGTTTGTTGCATGCAACTTAATGCTGCCTTCACGTGCTATAGGAATTATCGTAAATACGAGTTTCCTAGATGGAAATTGGACATGAATGGCTTCTTAAGTCATATTTATGACAGGGAAACTTTTCATTTTTTTCCACAACATCCACACTGCTTTCTATGGAAGCCCGTTTCCGCCACTGAATAATAAAAAATAAAAAAGTTTATTGCGACTTTTTATCTCACAATTCTGACTTCTTTTTTTCTCAGAATTACGAGATATAAACTCGCAATTACGAGTTAAAGTCCAGTTTTGAGGGGGAAAAAAGACTGATATGTTCTTAGAATTGCGAGTTTATATCTCACAATTCTAAGAACAAAAGTCAGAATTGCGAGATATAAACTCGTAATTCTGGGAAAAAAAGTCTTTAGAGTTTATATCATGCAATTCTGACTTTATTTCTCAGAATTGCGAGTTTATAGCTCAGAACTATGACTTTTTAACTCGCAATCGCGAGTTTATATCACGCAATTATGTGAAAATAAGTCAGAATTGTGAGATGAAAAAGTCGCAATAACCTTTTTTATTTTTTATTCAGTGGCGGAAACAAGCTTCCATAGCTTTCTCTTGCCATTACAGTCATGTATATTTATGTATCATTTGATGCATATTCTATGTATTTTACTCAGTGAAAACAGCATTTATGTGACTGAAATGTCAGAATTGTTAGCAAGATAATGAGAGCATGGTATACAATACAATAGTGCAAGTAATGTTTATATGGTTGTCAACAAATGAGATGCTACTTTTATACAAAATCCATTGAATATTAGTTGAATGTCTTCATTACATTTCAGCTTTATAATAAGACTTATAACAAGACCTGGTATCCTCCTTGATTGCTATTCTTTCTGACAATAAAGCACTTAAACACGACAGACTTAAGTGGGACATTTCCGATAGCACTTGAACGGTATAAAACAAGCGTCACACATCCACTGGTATCACCTGTTATCAGTAGAAGCAGCATTTGATAAGTCGTGTAAACAGAAATGAAATGGGCCAAGGTGAAAATAAAGTCAGAGATGTCTGGAAATAAAATTGGGCAGAATTACAGAGACGCCACACAGAACAACTTTATTTCAAAAGACTCACCTGAGGCTGTTTCACATGAGATCGGTTTAAAATTGTTATTTATATATAACACACTACTAAATATGCTCAGTCACTTTTTTCTACTATAAAAAGTTTTACCCCTAGATAATGCACTGTATTTGGCAACCCTAGCTATATTCTGAACCAAACCTGACTACTAGTACTATTACTGTAATATGTTTTTTGTTTGATGCACAATATCTCCTTTGTTTCTCTTAGGCTTGTGAGTTCTTTGTTCGCTTTGGCTGTGTCCAGCCTCACCATCTCTGTGGTTTTTGCCGTCATCCCACTATGCCACAAGTTGCTCCTGTTGGCCTTTGCTTTGGCGGTATCTGGTCTTGCCATGGGCATCATTGACACCATCTCTAACCTACAACTTGTCAAGATCTACCAGAAAGACTCCACAGTTTTCCTGCAGGTCAGTATCTAGTCAGTAACTTCCAAAAAATGGTATCTTTACCTTGCATGATTAACCGTGTTTGTCTGAAAGGCTGTGGCAGAAATATACCATTCACATGTATGAAGCCTTTACACGCAAAGTATACAAATAATTTTCCTTGAACAAAAAGTTATGTTGTCGTCTACCCACCCTCAAAACCAATTTGACTTTTCTCTAGAACACAAAAGGAGTTCTTATGAACTATATATACGCTACAGTTCAAAAGCTAGGGTTTTATGCTCACCCAGGCTGCATTTATTTGATCAAAA